>NC_069368.1:67163257-67466287 GCF_021730395.1 Mercenaria mercenaria | reverse complement strand
AAGTTGCAGATATGGTTGATAAATTAACAAAACAAAACTTCTAGTATAAAAATGACACCAACCGAAGCTAGTAAAAACTTAAAAAAAGGTACTGTTACTTTAATTTATATGTTGATTTAAAGATACCAAAGAGTAAAAAAAAATTTTTAAATTGGGATCGAGTTCGCTTAAGTAAACTTAAAAGACATTTAAAAAAGGATATACACCAAACTGGACAGAGGAAAATATTTATAATTTATAAAATTAATAATACAAATCCCAGAACATACTCTATTAAAGATTTAAATGATGAAATAATTCAAGGTTCATTTTATGAACAAGAACTTTTACCTACTACAAAAAGGGGTTTTTAGAATAGAAAAAGTTATTAGACGAGACTAAAAGAAAAAACAAGCTTTAGTAAAAGGGAAAAAGGTTACAATGAAAAATTAATAGTTGGGTACCATTTAGTGAATTGGAAGAAATTTAATTTAAAATTTTATTATATAAATGGTCCAAAAAAAATTTTAATTTCTAATAATGGAATAGAAACATTAGATCTTAATCATTCACTTAACTAAACTAGCTGCTGCTTACAGAAAAAAGTTATAAATTTTGTGGGAGAGTAAGTACCGGATTATATATTACAGCATGTTTTTTGGTTGTTCAGCTGCATTAGCACTTGTTCCAGCTATTCCTATTTTATAGCAGTTGCAGGCGCTGTTCCATCAGTAATTACCATATTTACTAACAGACAAAACTTACGACAATAAATTTATTTTAAAAGCACATCATCACAAATAAAACAACTAATAACAAAAGCACGGATTGGAAAAGTAAATAAAGAAGAAGAGAAACAATTTAAATTCAGAATTTTTACAATACTATTAAAATGCGGGAAAAAAAAAAATATTCAATGCCTTTTGAAACGTATATGAAAGGAATTTAAACTTAACGATAAAAAAAGTAAAAAAGAAAAAAGAGTTGTATTAACTTTAATTAAAGATTTTTCTATAAGTATTTATATAAATGAAAAAATTATATCAGTTGAAGGTAATATTGCATCGGGAAAAAGAACGTTTTTAGATATTATTAAAGAATATAATCCAAATTTTAAATAATTCCAGAACCAATTCACGAATGGCAAAATGTATGGACTTTGATTATAATTCATAAAACCCCTTTTGAACTTGCTGCTAAAGAACCTTCCAAATATTTTTTTCCCTTTTTCAGCTAACAACTTTAAACAGTCATATAAAAATGTTATCTTTTGCTAAACATTTTTGATGGTGTTTCTCCTTGAACGTTGTTATTAACTAACAGTAACGTTTTACAAAACAACATCACGAAAAATGGTGTTATAAATGACCCCAAAGTGGGCAGTATACAATCTTTTCTTAACTGATTAAATATAAAACCAACGGAAAAAATCCAATTGATGGATTTGTTTATTTTTAAAACCGACCCAGAAATATGTTTTAAAAGACTTCAAAAAGAAACGAACGAAGAAAAAAAAGTTGGTTTAAAATTATTTAGAAAAACTACACAAATTACACGAAGAATGGTTAAACAGAATGTTTCAAGAAGGTATTAAAATTTTAACAGTTTATAACAATTTAGAAAAAATGACTTTAAAATCTTATTCAAAAGATATAGATAATATAAACAAATTTCTCAAATCAATATAATTTCATTAGGTGCTTTTTTAAAGATTTTTTTCTATAAGTATATTATATAAGAGGGTTAATAGAAAGGTAGATAGAATGATTATGTCAAAATTATCTAGCACTTTAGGAGAAATAATAATCCAATAAAAGTTCATATAAGAAGTTCTTAAAAGAAGAATGTTATTAAATCAAAACTTGATAAATAGTTAGCGATGAATATAAAAACCACGTCATTATAAATTACAAAATGTTATAGTTTCCTTATCTTCGTAAAAGAACTTTATTTGAATGGGACTGTGGTTGTCTATTAACTGAAGAAAATACTGAAAGATTATGTATTGTCCCAGACCAAATAATTATCGAAACAATCCTAAAAAAGTTATTGTAACCGATTGTGATACTAATGAAGAAAAAAAATATAAAGCACTTACAAAGCATCTAAAGAATTTTGGGGTATTAATGCTGGGTTAATAAAAATGGTTGTAAAGGGGACAAACCGAGAAAAATTTGTGAATATCAAAAGTTAATGGAAAAGATATAAATTTAAATATTTTATTTCTTCTTAAAGATAATTTAAAACTTTATTATTTTATTATTTTTAATTATTTTTTTTTTAATTATTTTTTTTAATCCTTTTTGCTTGAAGATTTTTTTTCTAAATATAATATATAGAGGAAATCGAGAGATCTACAAAACAATATTATAAGAAATTTGAAATTAAAATTACATATAGACAAGATCCAAAAAATAAATTTATATTTAACAATAAACGACTCTATAAATATTTAAAATCTGAACTTAAAACTTTAAAATGTATAAAAATAAACGTGTTTTAAAAATAATTTTGCAAAAATGGATAAAACTGATACAATATATAAATCAGCTTATTTTCAATCAAAGGCTTTAAAAATTTATTAACACAAACGAAATAAAAAAAACTTTACATCAAGCTTTTGATGAAATAATAAATAGAATTGGTAATTGGATTTCTGAAGGAAGTGGCTGGAGAATAGAGCCCAGTTGATGCTCATTATATAAAATAGATATAAGTATAGTCCATTGCTGCTTCAAGTTATTTAGAATTACCAAAACCATTACAAAATTCAATGAAAGGATTTAATAAATATAAAGAATGATGATAACGAATTTTTTTAGATGGTGTCTTTTTAGCTTACAAATTTTCCTGTGAAAAAGACCCCCCCAAAATTCAAAATATAAAAAACATATAACGATCTTGATTATACGGGAAAATTAAATTTCCTGTTACATTAAATCAAATACCTAAAATAGAAGTTTTAAATGAAATATCATTTAATATATTTGGATATGAAGAAAATAGTATTTATCCATTGTACATATCAAAATATCAATACGAAAAACACTGTGCCCTGTTGTTTAATTACTAATGATAAAATAAATGAAAAAAAATGATAAAATAACTGATAAATGACTATAAATCACCAGAGACCCCAGTCCAACATTATGTTTGGATAAAAGACTTAATAGATTAATGACTAACAAAACCCAAAGACCAAACAAAAGAAAATATTTTTGAAAAAGTTGCTTACAACATTTTACACAAGAAAAATATTAAATGAACATATTCCAAATTGTTTAGCCTATTAATGTACCCAAAGGGTTTTAAAAAGCCAAAAGAGGGAATAAAGTACAATTTAAAAAATTATCAAAAAGGTTTAGCAGTCCCTTTTTGTAATTTATGCTGATTTTGAATCAATAACTAAAAAAGTTTTAACTGCTTTACCATCACTGAACTTCATTTACTGAACCATAACAAAATCATATAGATTGGGGTACGGCAAAAAAGTTGTTTGTTGTTATGAAAACAGTTATACAAAACCAACCCAGATTTATAAGGCCCTAATGCAGTTTTAAGTTTATTGAAAAATGCTTGAGGAAGAGGAATATTGTAAAGAAATATTTAAAGAGCACTTTAACAAAGAACTAAGAATGTCTAAAAAAGATGAAAGTGAATTTAAAAAACAAAAGTTTGTCATATCTGCGAAAAAGAATAATAAGGAAAATGAAAATCCTGTCCGGGATCATTGTCATATAACAAGAAAATTTAGAGGAAGTGCCACTCAGAATGTAATTTTAAAATTTTAAACTAACACATAAAATTCCTGTTATTTTTCATAATTTAAGAGGTTATGACGGTCATTTTATTATGCAACAAATAGGAAAATTTAAAAAAGAAATTTAAAATGTTATTCCTAACAAGGGAAAGATATATGCATTTATGATTTCCGACTTGGTTTTTATTGATTCATTCCAATTTATGTCTCAATCATTGGAAAATTTAGTAAAAATATTCCAGAATTAAATATTTTCTCAAGAATTTAATAAAATAGAATTATTAAAAACAAAAGGTGTTTATCCATATGATTACATGGATTCATTTAAAAAAAATCAAAGAAACAGAATTACCTTCTAAAGAAGAGTTTTATTCAATTTTAAATAAAAACACATATATCTGACAACGAATATGAACATGCTAAAAATGTTTGGAATAAATTTAAATTAAAACAATGGGAGAATATCATGACCTATATTATAAAAACTGACGTATTACTTTTAGCTGATGTATTTGAAATTTTAGAAAATTATGTTAGAGTACTACAAATTAGATCCTTGTCATTATTTTAGTAGCCCTGGTTTAGCTTGGGATGCAATGTTAAAAATGACTGGAATTAAGTTAGATTTAATAACTGATATTGATATTATCTTTTTATTAAAAAAGGACTGAGAGGAGGAAAAGTTATATTTCAAACAGATACAGTAAAGCAAACAATAAATATATGAAAGATTAAAATTCAAAAGAAGAAGCAAATACATTATGTACCTCGACGCCAATAACCTTTACGGTTGGGCTATGTGTCAACCTTTACCCTCGGGAAAACTTTAAATTTTATCCGAAAAACAATTTAAGAAATTAATTGCAAAAGGTAAAACTAACTTTATAGTTGAATGTGATCTTGAATATCCAAAAGAATTACATAAAACCCACAACGATTATCCTTTAGCTCCTGAAAAAATTGAAATACCAGACGAATGGCTTTCTGACTATAGTAAAAATTTTAAAACAGAATTTGAAATAGGAAAAAGTAATGTAAAAAATTAGTTCCAACTTTAATGAAAAAACAAAAATTATGTAGTTCATTTAAAAATCTTGAACTATATACACAATTTAGGGTTAAAAGTAACAAAAATACATAAAATATTAACTTTTGAGAAAGTCCTTGGTTAAAGAAGTATATTGATTTTAATACTCAAAAAAGATCTAAAGCAAAAAATTCATTTGAAAAGGACTTTTTTAATTTTAATGAACAATTCTGTATTCGGTAAAAACGATAGAGAATTTACGCAAGGGTTAATATTAAATTAACTCATGATGAAAATATTTTATTAAAATACATAGCCAAACCTTCATTTGTTAGTTCAACGATGTTTAACAAGAATTTGTTTGGTATTCATAGAATTATAATTATATTAAGGAAAAGTACGAGGATAATTGTAAATTACTATTCACTGACACTGATTCATTATGTTATGAAATAAAAACCAAAGATGCATATGAGGATTTTAATAAGGACAAAGTTTTTATTTGATAATACTGATTACGATAGTAATTCAAAATTTTATTTTGAAAATAATAAAAAAGTAATTGGAAAATTTAAAGATGAAGCTGCCGGCATTCCCATTGTTGAATTTGTCGGATTAAGAAGTAAAATGTATTCATATTTATTAGAAAACGAAGTAAATTTTAAAAAAATGTAAAGGAATTAAAAAAACTTGTTGTTAAGAAAACAATAGTTCATAAAAATTATAAAGATACTTTGTTTAATTCAACCCAAAGTAATCACACCTTTAAAGTTATTCGTTCTAATAAACACAATCTTTCCAGTTATGTTATAAATAAAACATCTTTATCATGTTGGGACGATAAAAATATATTCTTGATAATGGTTATTGATACATTAGCTTATTCTTAAATTAATTCTTAAATTAACTCTTAAATTAAAACTTAAATAATTCTTAAATTAACTCTTAAATTATAGAACCATAAATTGTTAACTGAATATTCAAACGTTTAAAGAATTAATTTTAAATAACATCATTTATTTTAAATTCATTTGCATAATTAATAGAAATAAAATTCATTTTTTCTATTATTTTTTGCATTGTAACTTTGAAGAATTACATTTTCTTTATTTTTTTATTTGTAATTTAGCTTCTCCTTTATCTAATTTAATTTGGGCATCAACAAGAAAAATTTAAGATGCAATTAAAATTAATTCTTACATTATTACCATTTTGAACTAAACCAGACTACCCTTTACAGTTTTCCATTGAAATAATCCACCATGGGTATCTTGGGGTTTAAACATGTTAAAAACAATGGAGGTTTTCTTATTAATTGTCTTTCTATTTTATTTACTTTTTCATTATTTTAATTAAATTTCCCATTATATTAATTATCCAGTTAATTTACATGTCCTTATTGGTTAGAATAATTTTTAATAGTTTGTTCATTTTTTTTTACATTATTAATTTTTAGTATTTTATACAATAAAACAATACAACGGTACTTTTTCTTGTAACATTTAATGAAAAAAAAACAATAATATCCGCAAAGCATACTTGTTTTGTCTTGATATGAACATTGTTGTATTTTACATTTGGTATATACTTAATTACTTCTTTCGGCGGAGGAAGTCCAAATTGGGTCAAAGTACAAAGATTCAAGTAACAAACCCAATGTGTTCCAGGACCAACAGAGTCGTCCAAATTTATAATTCCACATTCAACCTTTTCTTTTAATTTTAATAAATTAATTCTACAAAAAACACCCCTAAAGTTTTTAATTTTTTAATTGGTTTACCCATTGTTCAATTTCAAAGTTAGAAATAGGTTTGTTTATAAATTTATTTTCTTTTTACTAAATTTATTTTTTTTTACTATAGGAATTCGTCTGTAAGGTCTCCGTTGTGAATCAATCTGTAATCCTTTCCCACTTAACAAAATGTAATCAAAGGTATCCCTAGACTAGCAGCCAACATACCTAAAAACCCACCGTCTTGTTTTAGTTTTTGTGTAATTTAATCACTCCCAAACCTACTAGTTGCTTTCTTTGTTAGGTTGTAAATATGGTGATATCAATTTTTCTTATCATTAGCTACTGAAATCAACCATTTCCAAGTATTTTACTAACACCAGTACTGGCTAGCCCAGACAAAACACCAAAGCCCAGAGGGGCTAATATTTTTGGAGCTATTTTTGCTGCCATTGGAAGAGTTTTTTTTCCTAACAAACCAGCCAAAGTCCTAAAAATCCACCATTTTGACCTTGACTGGACATTGACTTTTTGAAATTGTAATTTCTAATCCCTTATTATTTGGCAACAGCTTTTTTAATTTGATTAATTTGTGTTTTTGTTAAAAGTAAAGGGAAGTTTTCCATGTAATTGTTCATGTTTTAATCTAAAAGTATGTGAATTTTGTTGTTGTACGCTCGGGCTAATTTTTCTTTTGTCCATTGTAAGGTTAACTTTATATTCAATATAATTTGATGTCATTATATATAATTTATATTTATATTTATTAATTTATATTATTTTATTTAAACATTACAAGTTCATTTTCCAATAGTATTTATTTCAACTGTTTCCTCATATAATACCAAATTTCGTAATACGAATATTAGCTGCTGGTGGGAAAATTTAATTTAGCTGTTAATTAATAAAGCTTAGGATCTTCTGTTATTGCTTTCCCTTTTTTTAAATTTCCCAAATTAAAATGAATAAATCCAAACAAAATTTGAAAAATTAAAAACAATTTAAGAGACTTCCAGTAGTCTTATTATTTTGTTTATAATAATAATTAATTACATCGTCATATATTCTTGATATACTTGTGTATTCTGTTTCTGGATAAAAAACACCATTACCAACTTCAAGACGACAGGAAACTCAAAGTGCAATTATTATTTGCTGCATTAATTTTAAAATGTATCTAATAAATGTGGGTTTTTGTTGTTGTGAATTACTTTTGTCAGGTCGTTGTAAAATAACAAATACATGTTGTGGTTTTGTTACACCAGCTGTTATTCTAAAGTTATATTTTTTTGTTGTGTATCAGTTGAAATTTTGTCACCATTTCCCTAAGGTATGGGCCATCTTGCTTTTTTAAATCTTTCAGTAGCAATTTTGAAATTTAAAACCCCAAAATTCATTAAAAATTAAACGTGGAACCCATAGAAAATTTGTTACAATTACTCTACCCGGGTCAGCAGCATTAGCTCTAAAAATTAATTCATCATCATCTGTCAGCTGCAGTGTTTTTTTGAATTTGACTTGGAGGGATAATATTAGTTTCTAAACCCTGAAAAAATGAATAATTATTTAATGGGAAACTTAGCATTTACCTCTTTAATTACCCTTGATTAATTCATTTCTAAATTTAAAACCTGAATTATCAGCAACAGCAGCAGTAGTATCTAAATAAATATATTCGTTTGTTCTAGTTGATTTTGCATAATCCTCAGACAATTCAAGTAAATTTTTTACATTTATTACTTTGTATAAATTATTAAAATCATAAACAATTTTTCCATTTTGTTTAACCACTAAATGATCAATTAATGAAGCTGCATTTTTAATTAGAGCAAATTGGGCTCCAACTCCGTCACCAGCATACTCAGCACCATTAGCAAGCTTATTTACTTTAAAACTTACTTCAAAATAACCTTAAACCAATCAAAAAATGAACTTATCATTAACGTAAAGTGATATCCTTTTTTTGTTGCTTAAAACATTATTTCCAGGGCAGATATTTAAAACTGTATCTAATTGAATAGGAGTTAATTCATATCTTTCGCAATATTGTTTCGTTCTAAACATGTATATATTATATATTATTTTATTTTTTATTTTAGTTTTTATTAAAGTTAAAACTTTAGTTTTTATTAAAGTTAAATCTTTATTTTTTATAAATTAATCTGTTAATACGTTTACGCGTCCCCGATCCTGACAATAATCTATTTAATCTTATATTAATATCCTCCTCATTATCATTATTTTTACTGTTATTCTTTTCTTGTAATTCCTTAGCAATTAAATTACCAACTGCTGGAGCAGGTTTCTTTTAAATTTTCAACAATTTTTTCAGCAGCTAAATTTCCAACTTCTGTGCCAACCTTTTTTGTTCCACTTTCAAGTGCTGCTTTTCCTGCTGTTTCCAAAGCTTTTTTTCAGCTGTGCTTTAAATTGAAGATGCAACTCCGCTTGAAAACAATTTCGTTAAAGTGTCAAAAAACCTGTCCCGTTTTATATTTTCTTCTACTGTGTGAGCATCAACATAAATAAATATTCCTTTATTTTTGTCATAAACTTTTTTGTACATTATATAAAACTAAAATTTATAATTTCATATTTCTTTTAAAAATTTGTGTAAAACTTGTTTCAACCTCATTTAAAATTAATTATTCTACCAAATACATCTGTAATTTTATATTCTAATTGAATTTATAATATATTTATTAATTTCAGAATATCCAACTCTTTGTGGTTCTTTTGTAAATGGATAAGCTCTTGTTAAATCTGCAGTACTTAAAGCATAAGAAAAATATCACTGAAATTACCATCAACAAGTGAATTATCAATAAGATCACAATGATGTAAATTGTATCCACAAGTTTAGTTATATTTGGTTGTAGTTCCCATTCAGTATTTCCAATGCCTTTTTTTCAAAACCAAGCAATGTATGAAAATTTGACATTCTTAAATCCAACAAAAATTATCTGTAATTGAAATCAAATCTTAAAACTACTTAATCAAATTCCAAACTTATTGGAGCAATTTCTGATTTATTAAATTCAAAATCATCATTACTTATTAATGTTTCCCTAATATAATTATTAATATCTGTGTAACCCGTAAAACCATTTGGGAAATAGATATCTTTCCCTTTCTTTACCATTATTGTAACGAATTCTTTATTGTCATATTCATCACTAATATTATGCCAAGAATAGGTCATAGTGTTAATACTATCCAAACCAACAACATAAGTTTTTATTTTAAACTAAAATTAAAAAAACGACTAAATCTGATTGTAAAATCACTCGGTTTATTTTTTCATCTTTAACTGTTTCAGAATTAATACTATTTTTTGTTCCATTTATATAATTATTAAACATATCTTTTTAAAATTTAAAAACTAAAGTTTTTAAAAACTTTAATAAAAGTGTAAATTCAAGAAAATATTTTTATATAACATTTCATGTTGTTTTGGTAAGAGTGAATTTATTTTAATAGTTCATCAAAATTTTTCTAATACCTTCATTTTTAGTTCTTCATTATTTTTTCCAGCATCAATTGAACCACAAATTAACTCCAAATCATTAACCAATCTTCTGGATTTTCACGGACAAACGTCCTAACCTTGTCCCCTAATTACTTTTTAAATTTCATAGATCTTTTATTGATAGGGAATCCTGATTTTCTGTAAATTCTTAAAAATTTTTATTGAATGATTGAAGTTTTTTATTATGTTATATCTTTTATTAATCAAATCAATTAAATCATCCTACTTTAGTGTTAATGACTTCTTTTTCCCGTTATTCTATCCTTAGCAACCAATTTGTTTTGACCATAAAGTTTAAATTTAAGTTAATATTAAATTACCATATTGTCCCCTTTGGCGAAACTTTATATGGTTTTATGATTTTTATTTCCTTTTCCCCTATATTTTCCTTGTTTTAAAATATCATTGATTACGCTCTATATTTTTAAAAATTTTCCGACTTAGCTATAATAACTTTCCTTTTCTTCAGATCAAGATCTGTGGGGTTTTTCATTCTAGTTATTGCACCAATTTGCTACCCAATTTTTTTATATTCTCTGATACATTTTCTATGATATCCTCTACTTCTTTCTAGTCATTTTTTATCAGATCTTTAGATTTCCCGTGAAAAAAAATCAAACACTTCTTTTGGTGTGTTATATTCTTTATCTAAAAGATCTAAATTAATTCTTTATTAAGATCAACTGTAAATTCTTTTGGTCTTGCTCCCAATTCTTCTTCTGATTCTTCTTCTAATTCTTCTAGTGTATTCAAACTCATCATCTCACATCCAAACCCATATGATCTTTCGGCGGTATTTATCGCATTGGGTTTTCGGAATAGCTGTGGGAATGGGTTTGTAAAAATGGTTGTTGTAGTTCCGGAGGTGGTGGTTCTTCCAATAACTCTGCCAATTTTTTGTTCTTGCATTTTATCAACAAAACTTTTTGGAATACGCTAATTTCTCCTTAATTCCAGGTAATGCTTTTAACTGACTTGATAATTGTTCTTTTTGACTTTCTTTTTTTTTCAGTAATTTTGGTTTTTAAATTTCAGTATACATTTCCCGATTTGTATCTTTTCTTATTTTTTCTCTCATTATTTCTTCTCTAAGATCTCCATCTTTTGTCCGACTAATTTTTTTCTTATTCTTATTTCATAACTTTTGATTGCATTGATATAATAAGTAAGATAATGTAAGATACTGTAAAATAATGTAAAAAAAGTAATATAATGTAATATTATATAAATGGGAAATTCCAAAATTATGAACAAAAAATGATAAATCCAAAAACTTTACACAATTTTATCCTTTTATGCCAGATTCATGTTTTAAATGTTAAATATTGGATCTTCTGGATCTGGAAAAACAAATACATTAATGCATAACTTCCCAAAACCTCTTATATATATGATAAATTATACTTGTATGCTAAAAACCTAGAACAATCAAAAAATCAAGATTTAATTAACAAATTAAGTCAAAATTTCAAAAAAATTAAAGTAGATCCAAATGAAATACTGAATATTCACCCGATCCCAACCAAATTGAACCTTGTGAGAACTTGAATCAGAAAAACAAAAAATAGTTATATTGATGATTTTGTATGTGAAGATAAAAAAGTTCAAAATGAAATAACAAAATACTTTATTCAAAGGGCGTCACAAACACTGTTGTTTTATTTATTAAGTCAGTCTTACTATAAAACACCAAAAAAATATTCGAATTAACTGTTCACATTATATTTTGGTTGAAAGTCCAGGTAAACGAGAAAATATATGATTTGTAATAACAAAATATAGATCTGATTTATTTTCTAATGCAACAAATCAAAATATGATTTCTTATATATTGACAAACCAAGGAAGTTTTTAAGAAAAAACTTTACGGTAATATATAAATGGGAGCTTTTAATGATGTAAACAAATAAGTGAATCTGACAGTATAAGTAAAGTTAATTGATATTGATTTAATGATTATGCTACTAAAAACAATACAAAAAGCTTAGAAAGGACATGGAATCATATCTCACAGAAATAAGGAACTTGATAACACAATGAACAGAGCATCAATAAAGGGAGTAATAAAATAATCAACCTAGGAAATCCAGATAAATCCCACCGATGTAGTTTCAAGACGATTTATGTTTAAAAAAGTTCAAAGTGTAATAGATTTAAATATAAACTTGAAGATGTCCAAAAGTATAAAACAAACCTAAAGCAAATAAAGAATATTGAAGAATTAACAAAAGATTTTAAAAAGAATTCATTATTAATTAATCAAATTTCAAGGTAAAATGAAGAAAAATGAAAACTATGGTTATTCTATTAAAGAACTTGAAGAGAAATCAGATTTGACAGATGACAATATAAAAAAAGTATTTAGAACCAATTTTGAAAAGTATACAACAAGTTCAAGAATTTAAAAAATAGTATGATTAAAAATGAAGAACTAAAAGACAAGATTATTGAAGCTGAAAAAAATTTTCAAAAATGTATCATTAGAAATTAGAACAGAAATAAATAAACTAAATACTGAAACTGAAAAAAGCATAAAGATTTTTTAAAAAATTTAATTTTAAATAAACTTGCAGAAAATAAATCTGAATTGGAAAAGGCAGCTTCACAAAGAGGTGATGATCAAAGATAAGCATTAGAGGGCTTTAAAGAAGAAATTTAATTCTAAATAGATGACTTAAAAACAAATTCGAAATTGGATTAGTATTTTTTTGACAACCGTCATAATTTAAAGTATGCAGACTTAGTAATAAAATTTCAAAAAAATTACAAGCAGATATGACGCAGCTTAATGCTAAAGTTGAAGAACATAAAAATGACTGGACTTTGTAGTTGAAAAATCAGTTAAACAAGAGAGTTAATTACTGCTAATACTGAAGCAATTAACACAGTTAATAATCAGCTAGAAAATTTAAAGAAACAACTTGTAGATCTGATTAATAATGTTGATGCACGTCACAATATAAGTAAAGAGTTAAGTAAACTTAAAGGTTTTATTACAAAAAGATATTAATGAATTTAATGATAAAAATAAAAAAATAATAAATGGTCCCTTTAAATCTGCAGTTAAAATATCAGTAAACAAGGAGAATCAATCACTGCTATCCCAAGTAATTACTGCTAATACTAAAGCAATAACCGCTAATGTCGAAGAAATTGCTACTAATGATGAAAAAATTTCTAATAATTGGGAAAATTATAGAAGTAAAAAAGCTTTCCCTTAAAAACAAGAAACACAATTAGCTAGAACAAAGGCTACTGTTGACCCAATTTATCTGCTTCTGAAGTTGCTACAAGAAAACACTTGATGATTTAGCTGAAATAATTCTTAAACTTAAAAAAAGACAAAAAAAAAATGAAAAAGGGTAGAGGAAGTGGGACATGAAGTGTTTCTCTTTGAATACTATTATAATCATACTTTCGATTACATACAAATGAAGAAGTATTTTGACCGTCGTGGTGCCTGGATATATTCAACATATAAAAATATGGCCGATCTGAACTATTTAAATATATTTGAAATAAGACCTGGAATTATCGTAGATTATAAAGATTTTATACTCATAGACCAAAAATATAAAATAGATGTACTAGATATGCTTTTGAGTGGTGTGTTTATAGTCAGAAAAACCGGAACTTATATAACAGATATTAAGATTTTATTAAAGGGTACGAGCTCTTTAGGTGAACCGGATAAACCGACTAAAAGCCCAATATCACATTTTATATTTAGGTGGCGGAATTATAGACCTCAGGATGATGTTTTATTTTTTGATATATTTGATAATGTAAATATAACAGCTGAGGCAGCTGAGGACTTTGACACTGATCAGTTAATATCTATGTATAAGAAAAAAATTAAAGTTTATCTAAAACAAGGAACAATGTTTGATATTCATCCTTATGAGGATTCAGCATCTACAGAAGTAACATTTATGCTTTTGATGGGTAGTTACATTAGATTCTACATATCGGATGAACCTGTATCTTATGATGGAAACAGACTTTTGGATTAAAAGTTTAATTAAAGTTTTAATTACTATGTGTACCCTAATAATATACTTACTAATTGAAAATAAGATCAAATACCTTACATTTTATTAATAAATATAATCTGCCAAAGTTTTGCCAAATTTCTGCCAAAAGTTTGCCAAGTTGGCAGACACTGCCACATTGCTGCCACTTGGCAGAAAAATGGCAGGCTTTTGATTGGTTGAATTTGTGGTTTCCCACATTATCATTTTTAAAAAATGCACTTGATTTACCTATGACACTTATATTAAATCAGCTGTAAAACGTAAATCGATCACAAGGAAGTTTAAACGAATTGTACTACAAATGTAAACATATCGGTTTTATGAATGAAAGTAAATAACAATAGAACGACATCGGTGTCGCTTTACATTGAGCTCACAAACGATATTGATTGATAAACTTGTTAAAGAAAATGACACCGGTGTCGTTAGATTTTGAGGGTACAAGTGTACCGAGTGCAACCAAAGACTGTAGGTCTGACTGGGTCAAAGGCCTCGAAGGTTTCAGCTTCGCGAGTTAGTATTATAAGTTTAGGGTTGGGTTAATTGTTGGGTTTGAAACCTGTGGATTTTAAATTGTCCGGCATTGGTCAGTCCTGACCAAGGGTCAAAAGGTCAAATGAGGTTAAAAACGCTCGCTTCGGTATTTCTAATACTACTAGGGATTTTATTTTTCTTAGCAAAGAAAACATTGCTTTGTAGCTTGTTCTACTATATATTGTTTTATTTTATGGAAACTGCCATTTTATTGTGAATAATAATCCAAGATACTTATATTCAGTTACTGTTTCTAATTCTGAGTCACCGATTTTAAAATTCGTATTGTGATACTTTCTCCCTTTACTAATTATCAGAACTTCGTTTTACTGGTGTTAATTTGGAGTTTCCAATGGTCACAGTATTCCTTAAAATTATTCAAAGCATGTTGTAAGTCGTTATGGTTATCATTAAATAATACAGTGTCGTCAGCATAAAGTAGAATAAAAAGTTCCAGGAATTTACGTGTACCCTCTTTCATATAATCCTAAGAGACCCCAGATACATTTCTATCATTCAAATATTGTTCCAAATCGTTTACAAATATAGAGAATAAAAGGGGGAAAGGTTCTCTCCCTGACGTACACCGACTAAACAATCAAAATATGGTGTTGATCCTTCTGAAGTTACAACTTTTGACTTTATGTTATTGTATAAACTGTAGATAACTTGAGAACAACTACCGTTGATACTTTCGTTTTTTGCCAGAGACCGACACGACAGACTGAATCAAAAGCTTGTTTGAAGTCAATAAAACAACAATAACATTTTTTCGTTTCAGAATGTACAATATCTAAGGCTTTTAAAAACAAAAATATTATCAACAGTGGAAAAATGTTTTCGGAAACCCGCTTGTGTTTCATTTATCAGATTTGTTTTTTCAGCATATTTGTTAAGGCGATTGTTCAAAATACATGTAAATAGTTTACCAAAACAGCTTAACAAAGAAATAGGTCGATAATTCTCTGGTTGTTTTGGGTCACCTTTATTTTTATAGATTGGCTTAATTATTCCTACAGTCAAACTTTCTGGGATTATCCCTGTATCAAAGACAATATTAAAAAGTTTCATATAAATAGGCACTAGATATTGCAGTGAATATTTTATCTGTTTGTTAATGATATCATCATTTCCTGGAGATGTATTATTCTTCGAACTTTTCACTGCTTGCGTAATTTCGTATTCTGTTATGGGACAATTAATTTCATCAGTATGATTATTATTAATAATATTGTTATCATTGTTGTAATTGTTGGTGGCGGGTGGTGCTACTTCCTGGGACGTGTTCATTACTTAAAGTTTCATTAATATTTCTGAAAAAATCATAAAAGTCAGTTAAAGAAGCACTTTTTTCTACCTCTTTTGTTTGCATGTTTATAATGTTTCAGAACTGTTTGGGATCTTTAGTTTTTAATTTCCTCAGTTTCTCAATTCTTGAGGCATTAAACGTATTATTAGCTTTGCTTAAAGTAGCTTTATATTGCTTACTCACTTCTTTTAAAATATTTTTATAATATAGCGTTTTATGCTTATTACATAAAATTCTTGTTTGGTGATAGGTGTTTCTCGCAATTCTGCAATTTCTATTAAACCATGGCCTTTTACTTGTTGTGGTGTGTGTGAATATGCATATTTTTAGTTCCAAATAATTTTCTAGAAGATTCCTTAAACAGTTTGGATATATCTAATACTGTTTCGTAAATTTCATTTTGTGTTACATTCTATTCATTTGACATTTTATCGAGTCGAGTTTCTATTTCGGATATTTTAATTATATCTAAATTTTCTATAAACATTTCTGCCTTTCTTGTGTCCAAAAGTTTTATTTGTTCAACATGTTCTGTGTCAAATGTATTTTCATTACACATAGATAATTTTCTTTTTAAAGAGATATTAACAGGACAGTGTACATCAGAATATAAGCTACAAAAATCACCAATATTAAATTCAACAATATTTTCAAATACAGCAGAGGATGATATAAAGTAATCAACAGTGCTGGATTCTTTACATGTTAATTTCGGACTTTTATGATCTGTTCCCACTCTGCCATTTAAAATGAACGTATTATTGTTTTTGCACAAATCTATCAATTGCTTACCGTACTGATTATCAGTTTTATCGATACAGTTTCTTTCTATAGGAATATTATATAGCTCAAAATTCATAAAAACATTCGATTCTTCATTCTGTGTAGATTGAAGCTCGTACATATCAGAAAAAATGTCATCAATATATGTATAATTGGTTAAACTTCCACATCTTGCATTATAATCTCCAAATAACAATACATGATTACTACCAGCACAGTACCTAAATACCTCTTGTTGAATTTCGAAATAAGGATCAGTGTTCAAAAATTTTGAACCCGCAGGCGTTATATAAATAATACCACATTTCAGATCTTCGTTACTTTTACTAACATTTCGTCCGTATATTTCATTTGAAATTGCCATAAAAGATAATGAGGTTACTTTCCGACTTTAACATATGGAACAAGGTTATTTTTATCAATAACGCTATTCCACCTGAACGGTATCTAGAAAGCTTTTCTCTACTAAATACATAGGCTTTAAAACCTGGAATATCAATACGGTCTGTATCATCAGTTTTTACTTCCTGAAGACCAATTATATCAAAATTACTAATATACGTTACAAATTCCGGAAATCTCAATTTAGATTGTAAGCCACATACATTTAATGAAAGTATTTTCAAATAATCTTCTGAATTATTTACAGATGTATACTCATCACTGCACAGAATTATTTACAGTAAAGTTACCATCCGCAGTATTCGATATAGTTTGTACATAAATATTTACAGAATTACAATTATTGTATTATATACATTCCCTCTCTTATAACAGTTACTTGTTATCAGGTCACAAAATATGTCACTATTGTTCTGGGCACTTAAGCCGCTTTACACTAGCCGTTATAATTTGATCACGCGTGACCTTTCACCCGGGTTATCTTGTACTGGTGTATTAGATTGCTGGTGCGTAGCCAGAGTGATAAATTGCGAAGCGGGAATAGTAGTTGTTACTGCATAAGTAGGAGGCTGTGTACTGCACACCGGAAGTGGGTCTGTGAGTTATTTGAGCTTCCATGCGTGAAGTGTATTGCACTATTGTAGTCCATTTCATTTTCAGACTGGAAGCTTTCCTGTTAAATATGTTGTTTCTTAAATGTTTGGTCATAGTCTATAGGAGATCTGGCTTTTGTTTTACGAGCGTACACGCCTCGTTTGTTTTGTGGTGTGTCTTGTCTTAACGTGTCATATCTATTTCGTGTCTGTATTCCGTTATTTTGTGACGTGAATGAAATATAATTCGTTGAACGTTGGTTATAACTTCCAGCCCAGCGCCGATTGTTTACGTAACCGGGGTAATTGTGTAGTACAGTAACGTGTTCCTGTCTTCCCCGACTATGATTATCAGGTGCAGAATGTGTTCTGTTTTGTTCAGTTACTCGTTGTTGGTTTATGTTTCTATTGAAATGCTGCCGTCCGTTGTCGCCCTGTCTTGTGTTTGTACTGTCTGCAAATCGTTTGTTTCTTTGTTTTGCCTCGATGTTCTGTATTTCGTTTTCTGTTGTTACGTACTGTTCGCTATTTATGTATAGCCTGTTTCTTATTAATTTAACTGTGTTGTTTTTGTCATTTCTTTTCTCTTTTGCAATCACATACAGCGGTTTGCGTTTCTCTTCTATTGCTTGTGGGAACTGTTCATTTATCCAGTAACCTGTACCTTTAAGTGACTTAGGGGCAGCGTTTCGGACAAATTCCCTGTCTTTGTAAAAAGTAAAGTTCGCGACAATCGGCCGTGAATATGTTTGTCGCGGATTGAATCGACCGAGGCGGTGTACCCTATCGAACAAAATATCATCATGAATGTTCATTTTGTTCTTTAAAAAGTTTTATATTATGCTTCCACAATCTTCTCCAGAAGTTCTAAAGTCAGTTGCCTCGGGAATACCTCCAAACACTAGATTTTACCGCATGGTAC
This sequence comes from Mercenaria mercenaria, assembly GCF_021730395.1. NCBI lineage: Eukaryota > Metazoa > Mollusca > Bivalvia > Venerida > Veneridae > Mercenaria > Mercenaria mercenaria. The sequence goes on along the minus strand of NC_069368.1, from coordinate 67,447,683 downwards.
GCCACTGAACGTCTGTAATTTTGCTTTCATTGTTTTGAATATTTGTATTCATATTGTCGTGTTTTTGTTCTAATGTTTGTAAGCTATGTTCCATGTGCTTCATTTTCATATCTACCGCGTTATTATTATACGTGAGTAGTGAGTAATATGATGGTGCGAAATGACCTCATTTTGACCCTTACCCTTGACCTAAACTGACTACTGCTGACCAATTAAAAAAACCCAGGTTTTGACAAACTATTGTGAAAACCTTTGATTTGACCAATTCAAAAAACCGCATGTTTTGAATCCAGTGAAAAAAAAAAACAAAAAGTTTTAAATACATATAATATAAATGAGTCAAAAACAAATATATTGTGTAAAAGAAAGGAACTTTACTGATAGTATAAATCCTCAATATGTTACAACAAAAAATGGTAGACATATGTTAAGAGCTCAGTGTGCATCCTGCGGTAATATAAAAGCTCAGTTTGTGAAACGTTCTGGGGGAGCAGCAAAGCTCGCCGGAGGCTTTGCCGGAGGAGCAATTGACATTCATAAAGCAATCTTACCTTTATTACCTAAGAAAGATTTAACAGTTCCAGTATATAAGTATTGCGGACCAGGAAATCCTTTAGATAATGGACCTCCTGTCAATGAACAGGACGCAATATGTATGGACCATGACTTTTGCTATGACAGTGGTGTAAAAAAGGTATATGTGACAAACAAATGCTTTCCAACTTAAAAAACTAAATCACAAACATTTGGAGAAAAGATTGCAAAATGTTTAGTTGTAAAACCAGCAATTTAAAACGAAATACAAACTTGGACTCGAGCAAAAACAAAAATCAATAAACGGGAACAGGGGGTAGAGTATTTACTTGGACGTAAGTCCTTGGGAGCTAAAAATTCACTCAAAAAAAACCCCGAAATAACATGGAGTGATGAATTAGCAGAAGAATTACATAAACCTGTTAAACGAAAATTGTTGAAACGAAGGGTGATAGTAAGTGATATTGATGATACTTGGTCTGCTGATTTAGTCGATATGCAAGCTTTTTCAAAATGTAATAAAGGTGTGCTTCTTGACCGTTATTGACGTGTTTAGGAAATATGCTTGGGTCATTCCATTAAAGAATAAAACTCGAGAATCTGTTACTGAAGCATTTGATAAAAACATTTCTGAAGGTAGAACACCAACAAATTGATGGGTAGATGAAGGAAAATAATTTTATAATAAAAAGTTTGAATCATTTTTGAATAAAAATAAGATTAATATGTATCATACATTTAATGAAGGAAAAACAGTAGTAATTGAAAGATTTAATAGAAGTTTAAAAAGAACAATGTGGAAATATTTTACAGCAAATAATACTTACACTTATTTAGATAATTTACAGGATATGGTTGGTAAATATAACAAAACAAAACATTGTAGTATAAAAATGACACCGACTGATTTAGATTACATAGTTCAAAAGGTAATTTAGTGGCCGTTGAATCGAGATATCACAGGAAGAAGGATTGTTTGGCCGTTATAAGTGTTTGCCGAAAGATGCACACCTACTAATAGTATCGGAAAACAAAAAGTTGTTATACCAATAGAAGGTGGCATGCTTTACAAATGATGGCTTTGTTAAATGATACTGGGCATATTTATGGTGATGCTGGTCTGAAGGACCTCGTGGTTGACTGATGTATTTGCCAAACTTACTGCAGGGCATATTTTGTATGAAAAAGATTTCGACACAGTGCTGAAAGCAATTATAATGGTTGAAAAGGTTTTGAATAGGTTTCTTCAGCACTTCTTTCTTTGGTTTGGAAACAAGAGCTGCCGGAGGACAGCAGCGTTCAACAATTCAACAGCCCTGTCAATTGAATTAATATAATAGTTGAAAACGGGTCAAACTCTAAAATAACAATGCAAAGTTATGTGGAAGCTGTAGCATGCACGTCAGCTCACCATAGTGGACAAATGTGTGAAGTTTTAATCCATTCTCATTAGTGGATACTGAGCTAACAGCTTTCAAACAAAATTAAACCAAATATGGCTAAGTCAAATAAGGGGCATAATTGTGTAACAGTGTAAAGCAGATTAATCTATTAAATTATTTTATCCAAACATAATGCTTTATCTTATCTTTATTAATTAACAACATGTCACAGTGTTCTTCATATTGATATTTTGAAATGTACAATGGATAAACATTATTATCTTCATAACCAAATACATTAAATGAAATATCATTCTGAGTTTCTATTTTAGGTATTTAATTTATGGTAACAGGAAATTTTATTCCTTTATAATTGAGTTCCTCTTCATGCTTTTAATATTTTGAAACTCTATGAGGGTTTTCTTTAACAGGAAATTTGTTAGCCAAATGACATCATCTAAAACATTCATTATCATGTTCATTCTTTATATTTATTAATCCTTTCATTGAATGTTGTAATGGTTTTGGTAATTCTAAATAACTAGAGGCAGCTAATAGATTATATTTATATCTATTTATATAATGAGCATCAACTGACTCTATTCTCCAGCCGCTTCCTTCTGAAATCCAATTTCCAATCCTATTTATTATTTCATCAAAAGCTTGAGTTAAAGTGTTTTCTATTTGAGATTCTCTCATAATAATTAAAGCTTTTGATTGAAAATAGGGTGATTTTTATATTCTTTCTGTTTTACTAATTTTTGCAAAGTTATTTTAAAAACAAGATTGTTTTTTTTTTTTTACCTTTCAAAGGTTTAAGTTCAGATTTAAGAATATCAAATGAGTCTTCTATATTTAAATATAACTGATTTTTTGGATCTTGTCTATACGTAATTTTAATTTAAAATTTCTTAATATACTGATTTAAAGACCTCTGAATTTCTCTTACAGCCATCTATATATTATATTTAGAAACAAATCTTTCAGCAAAACAATAAAAAATAAAGTTTAAGTAGAAATAAAATATTAAAATTTATATCCTTTTCCATTAGTTTTCGAATTTCCACTTTTTACTCGGCTTTTCCCTTCACAGCACATTTCTATTCACCCCAAATTAATATCAAGGTCTTTAGATGCTGCGTAAATACTTTTATATGTTTTTTCTTCATTAGTGTCACAATCGGTTGCAATTATCTTTTTAGGATTGTTTTAATAATTATTTGGTCTGGGGCAATCACACATTATTTCATTATTTTGCTTTTTTTGCTGAAGGCACTGACATTAAACAATTACAATTCAATTCAAATAAATCTATTTTCTTTTCGAAAAGAAAAGATAAGGATCTATAACATTTTCCAGTCTATCAATTACTTTATTCTTAATACTTCCACTGTTTAATTGATTCAGTTTTGATTTAATAACGTTTCTATTTTTCCTTACTTTTTTAAAATTTTCACGGGTTAATTTATTAAGATTTGATTGATTAAAGTTTCTATTTTTCCTTACTTTTTTATATAAATTTCTTTCTTGCATTATTCCTTCATTCCATATTCTTCCTAAAGTACAAGCTAGTTTTATTGAAATATCATTATCTATACTTCTATTAGCCATTTATATAATATACTTATAGAAAAATATCTTTAAAAAATGCACGTAAAAATAAATTCAGCAATCAAAATTTAATACAACGCTTCTTCTTTTTTATTTTTATATCCGTTAAGTTTAAATTCCTTCGTATATATTTCAAGAGGCGTTGGACAGTTTCTTTCATTTTGCATTTCTAACAGTATTGTAAAACTATCTTGAAAAACTTTTTTTCTCATCTTCTTTTTTTTTTTTGCCTTTCCAATTCGTGCTTTTGTTATTAGTTGTTTTATTTTGTGGTGATGTAATTTTAAAATAACTTTTTTGTTTTCAACTTTTAAACCTTTAAAAATATTGTAATTACTGATTGAACAGCGCCAGCAAATGCCACAAATATAGGAATAGCAGGAACAAGTACTAATGCAGTCGAGCAACCAAAGATACCTGCTGTAATTTGTAATCCTGTATGTACTCTTCCACAAAACTTGTAACCTTTTCTGTAAGCAGCAGCAAGTTTAGTCATGTGGTCTATTAATTGATCTATTGTTTCTATTCCATTAGAAACTAATTTTTTATTACTCATATATATAATATATTTTTTTAAATTTAATTTAAAGATTAAATTTCTTCCATTCACTAAATGGCATCCAACTATTAAATTTTTCACGATAACATTTCCATTTTACTAAAGCTTGTTTTTTTTTTATAGTCTAGTCTAATAACTTTTTCTATTCTAAAAACCTCTTGTTTGGTAGGTAAAAGTTCTTGCTCATAAAATGAACCCTGAATTATTTCATTATTCAAATCTTTAATAGTATATGTTCTTGGATTTGTATTATTAATTCCATATATTATAAATATTTCCTCTGTCCAGTTTGGTGTATATCCTTTTTCAAAATGCGGTTTAAGTTTGCTTAAGCGAACTCGATCACCAATTTTAAACTTTGGTTTACTCTTTGGTATCTTAAAATTACCATATAAATTAAAGTAAATAGTACCTTTATTTAAGTTTTTACTGGGTTCAGTTGGTGTCATTTTCATACTAGAATGTTTTGTTTTGCTATATTTGTCAACCATTTCCTGTAAATTATCTAAATAAATGTAAGTATTATTTGCTGTAAAATATTTCCACATTGTTCTTTTTAAACTTCTATTAAATCTTTCAGTTACTACAGCTTTTCCTTCATTAAATGTATGATACATGTTAATCTTATTTTTATTCAAAAATGATTCAAACTTTTTATTATAAAATTCTTTTCCTTCATCTACCCATAAATTTATAGGTGTTCTACCTTTAAAAGTTATTTTTTCAAATGCTTCACTAACAGATTCTCCAGTTTCATTCTTTAATGGAATAACCCAAGCATATTTGCTAAGCACGTCAATAACAGTTAATAAATACTTTACACCTTTATTATATATTAAAAAAGCTTGCATATCAACTAAATCAGCAGACTAAGTATCATCAATATCAGTAACTATCACTCTTCGTTTCAAAAATTTTCGTTTAATTGGTGTATGTAATTATTCTGATAATTCGTCACTCCATGTAATTTCCGGGTTCTTTTTGAGTGAGCTTGTATTTACCCCCTTTTTCCTTTTTTTTTTTTTTGACCTTTTTTCCAAGTGATTTTCCAACTCCCGAGAACCTTCGTCCAAATCCAAGTTTGTATTTCGTTTTAACTGCTGGTTTTACAACTAAATGTTTTAATAGCTGCCGGTTTCTTTTTGCCACGCCGGTATTTGGCAAATTCAGCCCATATTTATACGCGCTTTACAAAAATGAAAATTGCCTTAAATTGTTACCTTAACCCACCTATTTTAAAGTTAGTATGTTTTGATATGATATCATTACTAGTTTTTTGTTAATCAGTACGAGAAAATTACATTTGCCATGGCAAAAGCGGTTTTGCCATGGCAAATCGGTCTTTTGCCATGGCAAAATCATTTTGCCATGGCAAGAAAATCCATGGCAATTTTTTTCATTTTTCTTAAAAAGTGATTTTAACTATTTCCAAACGAATGTATTGGTAGAAATATGTTGTTTCATATCGATAACTCAGTTTTTTTTTTATTTTGCCATGGCAAAAACTGGCCATGGCAATTTTGACCAAGGCAAAATTTTACCATGGTAAGTTTGCCATGGCAAGATTTTGCCATGGCAATTAATCTATTTTCTCAAATATTTTAAAGGAAGTTTGATAATTTTAGTGATTATGAAATACAATACTGACAGGAACAGAGAAGATTTTAGATTTCTTGTGTTGGCACATTTAAATCAGCAAGCACAGAATCTTGCTACATAGGTTGTTTCACCATTACTGGGATAAATGCCGATTGATTTTCAGTTGCAAGAAGTAGTTTTTTACTTCCTTGTTTTAATGAATAAAAATTGATGAAATGTAATTGTAATATCATATATTTTTTCTATTTAGAACAAATATAGCGTATGTTTTGGGCCGTATGTTTTTTTTTTCATATATTTTTTCTATTTAGAACAATACATATATTTCTCGAATTACATATATAAAAAGTAAGTTTCTTTCGTTTAATATGAAAAACGATATTAATTATTATCACAGTATCTTAATCTTTGATGTTATATGTGACTCGAGGATTTTTTTAGGCTTGGATAATCTAAGCCGCGCAAGAAAAGAAAAGAAATCCGAATAGAAAGGTTTAGCGCTTTAAAGTTTTCTGTCAATCTTTATCTAAATTTAATTGCGAACATTGAGGTACTTAAGCTTTCTGGAAATGATTGTGAATACATCAATTTATAATAACGAAAAGAAAAAATTTGTATCAGATAGTTTTGTGCAACATATGCTATGTTACTAAATGAGCATTTTGCAATACCCGTAGAAAGTCACCCACCGGCTTATAATGTCGTTCTTGTCGCCGTCAGTGACCCTGCATTATTATTACGTCACTGTCGTACATTTAATTCAGGGATAACTATCGATGGCAGATAGCTAGCATTTGTTCGGAAGTTTAACGTGTCAGGCAAGCGAATTTTAAGTGCATCGGCGCAATTTTAGTTGCATTTATATGAAATTATTATAAAATGACAGTACTTAAACACAGAGACGTTTTTTGCGGAGAGATAGAGCTCTTAAATTGTTGTTTATGAATGGCAAGGGAAACCTCTAGTTTACAAATCGAGCTATGTCTTACACGTTCTGCTGGGAATCATTAGTATTTAAGTTGGTTTTTAGGCATGACCAAGTTTTTATTATTATTATCATCATCATTATTATTATTATTATCATCATCATCATCATCATTATTATCATCATCATCATCATGATAAACATGTTCAACGGCGCTTCACTAAAGAAACGCAGCCACACATGGCGAGAAATTTGAGATATTATACTTTTGAGTTTAGCAAGTTATTAAAGATTTCTGTCTACATTTTTCAAGATATTCTCTAAATATTTGCATGCTCCATGTGATTTTCTTTAACAGTGCACCGTTATGACGTTACGCTTGGCGTAATGATTCTGACGTACGATCTGTATGTGTTTTTGAATAATAATAAACAGTTTCAGTCTTCTTTGTTTAGTAAGGAAATAAATCGGGGCGTGTTAGAATGTGCTATATAACGAATGTGAAGGTCATATAATGACCATATTTATTTTTACAAGTATCAGAACATGTGTATTTACGTCAATTTATAGAATAGAGATATGTATTTTCCACGAAGCAGCGGTCCCACATCTATATGATTTTTAACTGAGGAACTGACGTATCCTGCATTTAACATACGGCCCAAAACATACGCTAACTTACTTTAGCACTATTTACTTTCGCACTAGCGTTAAGTGTCGCAAGTACAGTTAAACGTCGCAAGAATGAAATTAAATGTTGCATCCACCGTTAGCAAACGTTTTGCCGCAAAATCATCTGCCACTAGAAGTTGCAATTTTGACATTAAATGTTGCAAGAATTTGTACACAGATATATATCGTAATATGAACTTTTAATGTCGACAATGCCTACTGAAAACTAAGACATGTAATTATAATCAATTATGTAATAGGCTTGGATCTTCAATAGTAAAATAATGTGGTATTAGCTTTAAGCCCAATGGAAGTTATACATTCTATTACATGTATACTTTCTGAAGACAGCAGTCTTAACATGTATAAATAGAGAGTTTGAGATTTCAAACTTCGCCTTCCCCTTCAACGTCTCTCATATATATTTTGGGTAAAACGTCACCGATATGCGTGTATTTTATTTATATCACACGTTGCTACTAAAGTTTTCCATGTAATATCACGTAAGCCTAAGACTTCTCTTTATTACTATGCGAAATAAAAAGCTTAGTTTCAGGATTTCTGATTATTAAGTTATTTGATTATCCATATATATAATTAGACTAAATTTGATGCGGAGCACTATCAATAGGAATAAGAATAATAAAGTTTTGTATGGCTAATGATTTTAACTAAATACATAGAATTGAACCTGGAAGTATGAAGTTATCAACTGATTTTGAGAAACTTTGAGATTTTGTTCAAACTTTAACTTCTACGGCATATTTGTGTCTCCAGGCGGTATCGATTATACCAGATGGGCCTTTTTGGCGTATGAAGTGAAGTTTTGAACGTCCGAAGATGTGATATCACGAAAGTCGAAACTTCATTCTTTTTACATCTATTCTGTCCACATACTCAGCTTTAAAGACTGAAATCTGGATGGAGGCACATGGCATGACAGTCATTTTACTTGAAAAATAAATAAATACGCGCGAATATCATTTGGTGGAACATTTTATTTTCACATCCAAATAAAATCAGTCTGTTTCTGTCGGACACTTAATACGACAATTGCGTTTTAATTATAAACATAAAATGGTACTAGTAAGGCGGAAAATTCTTCTGAAGTATCAGACAATTTCAGATCTATGATATCATGATGAGAGACGTTTCCTGTTAGCCGTATGGGATAACTCCATTCTTTAAATGCACGGAACCAGAGTCTGGCAGAGGGATATTGTGGGTTAATTCCACCTTTGATTCTTACATTTTACAAAGAAAGTCGGTCTTGAAACTCGGTGTGACCCTACCGCTCCCCCCACCCCCAACTCCCCCGCCCTGAAATGGGGGACGCCCCTCTTTAACGTTGGTGTCCCTCTAACCAAAATTTCTGGATCCGCAGATGTTTTACTTATAAAATAGTATATTAAAATCATATTGTGCTGTCTGAGAGTTTGGCATTATACAGAGTCATACAGAGTGTCATTATCACGTTGATATGATCATTATAGGTTATTAACTTTGTATGTGGATATATGCACGAGTTCTGCAGCGGTAATATTGCGCGACTTTAGGAGTGCAATATTGTCCGCGAACGAATGAGTGCATATATCCACATGCAAAATTGATAACCTTTTTGTGATCCTGACTAGACTGCGCAGATGCGCAGGCTGATCTGGATCCATGCTGTTCGCAATTGCACTATGTTGGTTTTCTCATGGCGCGGCTCAAATATTATGTGCCACTGGTACTTATCCCAAGCAAGAACCCACCCTACGGCCTTGATAAGATTACTGCCTTTTCTTTGTATTAATGTTATAGAGCACACAAATATCTGCCATCACTTATAACAGAGCTATACAGACATGTACATGTACTTAAATAACTACCTGAACCACTGTAATAAAACTGACCGGTCACTTATACATGTATACCTATTCACACATGTAATGCATCAATAACTTTACATTAGAACAGTGTATAGATAAATCAAGTACAGGTTGTTTGCAAAAATATCGTTCTCTTTTTTATTTATTTATAGGATTTTAATCTTAAAATGTTTTTTTTTTCCTTAAATAAACAGATTTTATCACTTTTTTCGACTGGAATTCATATATTTAAAACTTCCGTAAAGTGATGACATTATATTTTTACGGAAATTAAACATTTTATTTTTTCAAGAAAATATACCTTGACCCACATAAAATAAGAAAAACATCTCGATAGGAACAGATACAAATCAGATTCTGCTGTAAAAATTAACTAATACATTGGTTTATCGTTGACTAGAAACGATTTGGGTATTGTTCAAATACTTAATGAGAAATTTGCATTTAAAATGTAGGCTAGAAGCATATGACAGTGTCCGAAGTCCTTTGCTGAGACATCAAACTGCGCGTTTACTTATCAAGCAAAATGTAGAGAAGAACGTCGCATACATACATGTTTGGTCTGACTTTCAAAGCGGCACGCCGTACTCTATCTTACTGCGTTTCTGTCCCGTTCTCCCAACCAATTTTCCCGTTTTTCGAGACACGACTATAGTCAAAATATATATATAAACTTGACAATGAAAAGACTCGGCACAAGATGGAAGTCTATAAAGCAAATAAATAAAATGACTTCACCTGCCTTTCCATTAGTATTTAATCATAAAAATACAAACTAGTTTCGCCTATCGGCTCATCAGTGTAAATAAAATAGGATGTGCCGGCGTGCGTGCGTGTGTGCTTATGGAGGAATAGGGATAATATCAAGAAAACACGAAACTATTAAGCTTTACTCTCGTGGAGAGCAAACTTAAACATATATGAAACTGCAGTATAATACTGATCTATGATATCTTACAATAATTATGCTTTAACTTTTTGTTTCAAATGTGAAATCTCCGAACTATCAACACAATTGCATATGTATGAATTCTTCATTTTAGCAGTGTATTACAACGGAAAACTTGTTAATTGGTATTTTGAATAAGAAAAAGATGAAAAAATAATCATTATTATATGAAAATCTATTGAAAGCGATTTCCAAATGGCTGAATTATAACATCTGCAGACGTCGAATTATAGTACAAAATGTATGCATGGGGGTGGGGGAAATAAAATCACATGTATAGAAAAAACTTAGTCGGTGACCCTAATACTAATGTTGCATATGTAGGTGCAAATTTTGTTCCCATCGCCGCTCCCCTGATTTGAGAAAATAGAGCGTTTGAGATTTTAACCTTTGCCTTCCTCTTTATCGTCTCTTGCGAAGTTGAAGTATGAAGTTGAAGTTAGATTAAAATTCCTTGAGATTTCTAACTTTAGAATGAACCTTACTTCGTTTAATCAGTCCTTTCAATTTAACCGTAATTATAACCGTTTTTCTTTTGTGCATTTTGATATACTTTTCAACTGTCCAAGCAGGGCTTAGACAAGAGTTTTTGAAAATGAAAATTAGATAAAAGCATTTCAATTAGTACATTTTTTGCATTGATATTAGTGCGATTACGAAAAAAAAACGCGGAACACTGTGAACAGTGTAAATACTCGTTGGTGTTGCTCCAAACATTTAGATTTTATATAAAATGAAGTCATTATATAATGTACGAGTGTAAATCATATATGAGAGGAAATAAAAATAATAATCATATCAACGTATTTTATTGTTGATTGTGTTCTTGAAAGATGATGCAGTTAATATTTTTCAAACAAATAAAAAAGAAACACCAACTATTACAAATGCATTTTTTCGAAATACTATGTACTTTGATACTTTGTTCAATTTATGCGATAAAGCAAACACATAAGACAAGACCGTAAAATATAAAGGGCAGATTCATCCGTCATGCTATTGACTACTATTTTAAAGTTTTTCTTAGAGGTTTTTTTCACTTTCAATTGGTACTTTGTACATCGACTTCCTTAAAAGACGCGGTTTACTTTTAGACACTCATAAACAATGTACGTGTTGAAAATTTAACCCTTTAAAAGATACGGTGATAACATAAGCCAATATACACAAGTTATGAATATATTTAACAAACGAATTGAAACAAATGTAAGATACTCTCGTGATATCATACGTTTTAGCATCATGACAGTCTGCATGACTCTGTATAATGCCAAACTCCCAGACAGCACAATATAATCGTGCCAAGTAACCATGTGACTAGCGAAACAGTCAAGAAATGTCAGGTGGAGACGGAAATTGTCGCACAAAATAACATGTGGACATACACATATATTTGTTTGAATATACTATTTTATTAGTAAAGCATGTGCAGATTCAGGAATTTCGGTTAGGGGGACACCGACCTAAAAGAGGGGCTCACCCATTTCAGGGGCGGCGTGGGGGTTACACCGAGTGTCAATACCGTTTTTTTTGTAAAATGTAAAAATCAAAGGGGGGATTGACCCAAAATGCCAATCTACCAGGCACTGGCTCCATACATGTAAAAAATGGAGTTATCCCATACGGCTAAGAGAAAACTTCTCGCATCATGATATCACAGATCTGAAATTGTCTGATACTTCAGAAGAATTTCCGTCTTACTAGAACCATTTTATGTTTATAACACAATTGTCGTATAAAGTGTCAGACAGAAACGGATTGTTTTTATCTGGAAGTGAAAATAAAACGTTCCACCAAATGATCATCGCGCGTTATTATTTATTTTTCAAGTAATATGACTGTCCTTCCATGTGCCTCCATCCAGATTTCAGTCTTTGATGCCGATTATGTTGACAGAGTAGATGAAAAGAAAAACTGAAGTTTTGACTTTCGTGATTTCACATCTTCGGACGTTCAAAACTTTACTTCATACGACAAAAAGGCCCATCTAGTATATTCGATACCGCCTTGGGACACAATTATGCAGTAGAAGCTAAAGTTTGAACAAAATCTCAATGCTTCTCAAAATCAGTTGATAAATTTATACTTCCAAGTTCAATGCTGAATCAATGTATTTATTTAAAATTATAAGTCATACAAAACTTCATTATTCTAATACTTATTGATAATGTTTCACATTGAATTTAGTCTAATTATACATGTGGATAATAGAATAACTTAATAAGCAGAAATCCTGAAACCAAATTTTTTATTTCATTTATTTATTTTTATTCATTATTTTATTTTATTTTATTCATTTTTTTCATTCATTTTTTTATATTTTTATTTCGTGCATAGTAATAATGAGAAGTCTTAGGCTTACTTGATATTACATGAAAACCTTTAGTAGCAACGTCTGATATAAATAAAATACACGCATATTGGTGACGTGTTACCCCAAATATATATGAGGGACGTTGAAGGGGAAGGCGAAGGTTGAAATCTCAAACTCTCCATTAACGTCAGAATTACGTCACTTTATATTGACGTCGCATCATTACCATAGACTAGTAACGTCGCGTTACATTATATGTACACTGATGAGCCGATAGGCGAAACTAGTTTGTATTTTTTTAATTGACTACTGTTGGAAAAGCATGTGAAGTCGTTTTATTTATTTGATATATATATTAAATATATACACGACCATTTTTGTGTTTTACATGTCATGCCTTTTCCTTCCATTACGAGTGTTAGAGATTCACCCAGCGGGGATTGCCTTTATTTTAACTGTTCCGTATCTTTGAAACATGGTGGGGATAAGAGTGAGGTTTGGTGCGCACCATAAAACGGTTTAAGCTCCCCAGTGGTGTTTTTGCAACTGACCGTTCCAAGGCGGTGCCCAACTGTGTTCCTTTATTTTTTCGTTTAGTCCTGTGTGCGAGTGTGTGTGCGTGGATGTGCGAGTCTGTGTGCTGTGGTTTTCGTTTTTCTGGAGGCGGCGTTTTTGGTACGTTGCAATTCCTTTTTGATATTTGTCTTTGTGTTTTAGTTGTAAAGAATAAAAAACAATGATCACTTTCGAAAGTAATCATGTACAAGTCTCGTCTTCTATTCTTGACGAAACAGCAACTATGTACCAACAAAGTCTATGGTTTAAGGATACAGATATCTATCATGAACTGATAATTGCAAGTGTGTCTTATACTGTCATTGAAGAGTAAAATCATAGTGTATGTTTGCTAAATGCACGTATACTCTTAATGAAAGCAGATGAACGCTTGTTGTGTTTTGAGCCGATGGTCAATTGACAATTCTTTTGTCAAATTCATGAGTCATCAGGTTGAGTTCACCAATGTATATCACGTTGTAAACACAAAGCCATTCAGCTATGTTATGGTGGTCAAATTATGACTGGTTTTATGTTTACGCTTGTTTAGAAAAAGGATACTGAAGTATTCATCTGCCTTATTGAATCCTTTTAGCAATGTATTGTTCGGTCTTAGTTTGTATCATATTAATCAGTGTTGGGACTTGTGGCCGATTATAAGACCAAAAAACAAGCCAAAGCAGTGTATTGTGTTATCATTGAATTGCCATAATAATATGCAAATAGAAATAACATCAATTAGTACTGCAGTCAGTAAGTCTCATTCTCACACTACATCGTGCCATTGGCTTTAATCTTATCGACACATTCTTTACAAAAGTTGTGTCCACCAGGCACAAGTCTGTGCTCATTTTGAGCTGGTAAACAGATTACACACAAAAGCAGTACATTCCTTGCTCTCTTTTTAGATTTCAAAATTATCTCTAATGAAAAGCTAAAAACTCATTTTCCCTTTTCCTCCAGTCTTTTTCGGGGAAAGTATGACACGATGTACCATAGCTGGTAAAGGGGGTTTGTTTGCCTTGTCATTAAGTCTATATGAGACGCTACATGTGATTTGAAAGAACGCCAAATCTTGTTCAATTGAGAAACTTCATGCCTGTTCGTTCCTTTTGGATGTGATTTTGAACGAACGCCTGATCTTGCTCAATTGAGACACTCAATGCAAGTTCGTTCAAAGATGATGTCATTGCTTTACTGAGATATATGAGTCATTAAATGTACTTTGAACGAAAGTCCGATCTTGTACAGTTGAGAAACCTCCTGTTAAAATGAAGTGCTTGCTTGACTGAGATATATTAGACACTTAATGAAGTTTGAACGAAAGCCGGATCGTATTCAATGGTGTCATTGAGACTCGTCATTCCTGTTTAATCTTTTTATAATGAGAGAAGATTAAAGCCTTCCTTGAGTATGAGATTCTACACGTGATTTGAACAAACGCCCTATCTTGTTCAATGGAGACAATTCATGCCAGTTCGTTCTTTTCACAATTAGAAATTCAGTTTATAGTAATTAAACTGTTCTGTCCAGATATATAAACATGCAACACCAATTGCATGAATTTCCTATCATGTCTTTTCAATATCTATCATGTAGACAATGTGGAGACAATTCTCGGTAAGGAAGATGGTAGAACAGTGTTTCTGACTTAGGTTTAACATGTGGACATATAGCAGGCCATTGGTCAGCATATCAGAGAAGACGACATCATATGTAGATTGAATTAGAGAGATTTGCTTGACTGAGATATACGAGGCACTACTTAATGTGATTTAAATGACGCAATCGGTCTTATACAATTGAGACACTTCGTCCCTTCTCATTCTTAGATGTTGAGCTTGCTTGACTAAGAGATATGAGTCAATAAATGTGATTTGAACGATCGTACGATCTTGTACAATTGAGACACTGCATGCTAAGGTGATGTGCTTGCTAGGTAGAGATATATGTGACACTGCATATGCTTTGTATTAATGTCCGATCTATCTTGTTCAATTGTGTCATTGAAACACTACATACTAAGATTATTTGCTTGCTTATCTGAGATATATGTATCATTACATGTGCTTCGACCTATCTTGTTCAATAGTGTCACTGAGACTCTACATGCATTTTCGTTCTTCGCAAAACGAAGAAAGGATGATGTGTTTGCATGACTATGAGACAAAATCAATTGAGACACTTCATGCCTGTTCGTTCTTAGATGATGTACTTGCTATATTATGATGTATCAGACATTGTGTGTGATTTGAACAACTTCCGAGCTTGTTCAATTCCGACACTTCGTGTTTGTTCATTTAAAGATGATGTGCTTGCTTGACTGAGAGAGAGAGAGAGAGAGGGGGGATATATATATATATATATATATATATATATATATATATATATATATATATATATATATATATATATATATATATATATATACTTAATGTAATTTGGAAGTTCGTCTGATCTTGAAAAATCGAAATACTTCAAACTAAGAGGGTGTGCTTGCGACTAAATGTATGAGATACTTAATGTACTTTGAAAGAACGTCCGATTTATATTGTTCAATGGTGTCATTGAGACACTTCATGCTAAGGAGATGCGCTTGCTTGACCGAGATATATCAGACACATGATTTGAACGAACGTCAGATCGTGTTCAATAGATACAAATCCTGCCTGTTCGTTCTTTCTACAATTAGAGAAGATGGCCGCCTTCGCAAGCCTGTGGTTCGAAACGGGCGACCTGCTTGACTTGTCGTGTTCACATATATGAGACACTAGACGTGATTTAAACAAACATCTGACCTTGTTCAATGTTCGTTCCTTTTACATAAGAGAAAAGGATCGCCCTTTCTCATCCTTGTCACTAAGAAGAGCTCTATTCAATAAGAGAAGATGATTTGCTTGTTTGACTTGTCTTTTAGAGATTTATGCTAATTTAGAGAGATAAGCCAGTGTGTGCTTAGCCGTATGAAATTGTTACAGATCATCATCATATATCTTTAAGGGAAATAAGATCGACCTATCTATTTAGACAAAATTGATCTCGAACAACTTCTCCTAGTGCATATCCAAGGACCAGACACACAAAGAGCCGATATCATTTTTGATGCCTCCTAACATTGTTTATAAATTAGACAGCGGTGCAAGACCATGTGTTGTCGATTGGGCGATAGAGTTCGAACTTCAAATCTGTATTCGTTGTTCTACATAGTTGTGTATCACATCAAATGTAGAGTTGGACGTATTGTAGTCCAAAGGTAAGAAGCGGACATATGACGAAAGTGTCTCAATGATAGCTTTGAACAACGTCCTGACGTTCGTTTAAATCACGTCTAGTGTCTCATATAGATGAAAACGACAAGTCAAGCAGGTCGCACCACAGCTTTGCGAAGGCAGTCATCTTCTCTAATTGTAAGCAAAAAACGAACAGTCATGATGAATCTCAGTTAAAGAATATGTTCGTTCAAATCACATGTAGTGTCTAATATATCTAATTCAAGCAAGCACGTCATGCTAGCATTGAACGTGATAGATCGACGTTCATATATCGACGTTCATTCAGAGCGAATGTAGTGTCTCATATATCTTAATCAAGCAAGCATACAATCATCTCTAATTGTAAAAAGAACAAACAGGCATGTAGTGTCTCAATTGAACAAGATAGGTCGAAGGTTCATTGTAGTCCAAGGTAAGAAGCGGACACCTAACGGAAGTACCAGTATGTAGTGCATTAGTGAAAGTTCGTATCAAAGTATGTTGGTCCTATACATGTCAAATAAACACACACAGGCAAACATATTGATTTTGGTTTAATTCTTTAGTCAGACAAATCACAACCTAGATTGGGCTTGAAAAGTCCTCCAGGTCATCCTTTGGAAGATTTGATAGTAGTAGCTTGTCGATATGGGATGCTTAATCAGGATGCAAGGACTTGGTTATTGTTTCTCTGATTATAATCCGCTTAGGGCGCAACAGTTTGTTAAAAGAGTGAAGTTATTATTACCATAGAAAACAAAGAGTCAAAAACATGGTGAATAAACGCTTTGAACTTTGTTGTAGGAGTTTTAAAGATTACTGTCTACTTAAAGTGATCGCTTTTATCTCCACCGTGAACATGACAAATGATCCAATAGTCGAGTCACATAGTATTTCATGTGCTTCCTTCCTCTCTTCAAGTCTGTATTCTACTCGTGTCTCAGATAGTAGATGGGCATATTGAAACTCATAAAAGTCATCATCGCTTTGATATTCGTCTTGAATTACAATAGGTTGTTTCACTTTATCGAGAAGTATAAAGCAATATTCACGAAAATCTTTGATGACTGGTAACATTTTCAATATTTGAGGCTTATATTTACCAGTTATGATCCACCTTTCTCCTTTAAGTCTCAAGAAGGTCAGCACATTGTATGCTTAGAATTTTTCCAATAATTTGAGCATCAGCAATAAAACTTAACCTTCCGCTTCACCTAAGATGTCAATAAGGCAAAAAATATTGGATGTAAAAATAAGTAGAAATTGATAGAGAAATACTGGATTGTCAATGGAATGAAATAGGTAGAAGAAAGGGCTTTTTGACAGTCGTTTATAGGATGTATGTCTTTTGATAGAAAAATTAACAGTATTTGACAATAAGTTGATAAAGTTTTTACAATTGTTAATATCCTGGTACGGATATAGTTATATTGATGATTGCAAGTGAACACATCGCACACCCTTTATAATACAAAATTCGCCACGCATGACTTGATGTACGAATTAAAAGGCTGGTCAATATAACGGTATAAAGCGACATGAATGAACAATCTTGGAAAAGGAAAAATGAATCCACTACAAGCTGCAGCGACCTGGATGTGACAAGGATGGACGTACCTACCAGAACAAATCAACACCCTTTAAAATATTTACAAATTTATTTACATAAAATGATTATAAACAATGAATAAATGATAAATAGAAAAAACTGATTATAAGAAAAAAAAAGAAAATCAGAGTTCAGTATATCTAGATACAATTTCAATTAATTTCGAAATTTAAGTAGCACAAAGTATATAACATATCTTCAAGAAAAGTCTCTTTAAACCGTGAATACGTTGACTCGGTTTTGGCTCCCTATGATTGTAGGTGATTGCATCCCTGAGCTGACTTCAGAGGATAACAAAAGTAATCGTCTTTGCGGTTTACGGCACAACCATGGTACGAAAGCTCTGCGCTGGGAAAATCACATCAATGCGAGTGAAGACAAATGAACCTCGGGTATTGTACTTCCGGGTTGTGACATCATCACCATGAAAATATCGTCTGGCGGAAGAAGCTAAAATATAACATATGGTAAGCACCATGACAAAACAAATCAGTCAGGGCATAAAACTGCTCCTTTGGGTACATCATACCTCCGTAGGCTCCCATAAATGATACGTGTTACTTATACAAAATATATGTGCTACTAAGTTCATACGTGACGTGATTAAAATACGTCACTTATTATTTTCCTTTTTTCTAAAATTAATAATTTAAAAGTCTAAAGTTGTAGTATGAAAAAAATATGAAGTTTGATGAAACATTATAGATACGGAAATGATAAACTGCAGTTATTATTTACAACTATAAATTAACAAAATTCAATGCAAATCAAACGTTATACCATAGTTGGCATCAATATAACATCAAATGCCATACACCAAAACGAACGCTATTTAGATGTGCTATATACTGGCACGCAATTAATTTCAAATTACAATAACATATTAGAAACATGGTACTAAACTTGCCATATAGATTTATACATTACAGTGGAATGCAGTATCGGCGTTCAATAACAACGAAATGTTTGACATATGTTTTTGAAAAAGAGTACTTTACAATTATCATGTTACGCACATTTTAGTACAAGGCTTACAGCTGATAGAAACGAAACATTTTAGACTCCTCATTCGTAATTATTTTCAAAAGTCTGAAAAATTTGATAAATTATCCTGACATACCGAAACTAGCTAAAATCACATGCCGAAAAGTAAATGTTACAGAATTCAAATTTACGAAATAAAAATCGTAATTCAAAAATCATACATAAATCTAACAAATAAACCCCTTACCTCGATCGGGCATAAATTTCTTGCAAGATGAATCTGTTTGACATAGATTTGTCTAATGTCGAAATGTGGTGTGCGCTAGGCATAACTAGTCCAGTCTATTTGTAGGGTAATGTCCCGGCAAATACTAAATTTCATGGGACTCACGACTAATGCGTGAACTATTTGACTTTTAGATGCCCGTTATAGTGGTTTTGGGGATAAAAACATAAATTACTGAAGTTTATAAAGTATCAACTTTCTTATCACTGAACCGAATTTAATAAAATTTACATGGAGATTCAAGTTATGAAATAAAGAAAAACATTAGAGGTATTTTATGCGTGAAATCTGACATGTACCTCAATAACTCAAAAAGAATTACAAAAGATGATGCAATACCTGCATTTACATTACAGATACAAAGAGGCCCAAATTTCAGTTTGTGACACTGGACAATAACAGTTTCGCGACCACTTTAAATGACACTTCAGAAACTGCAGAGAATAAAGAAAACAGAGTGAAAGCAAATTAAAACATAAAAAAAGGAAAAGAATAAAAAGCAAAAATCCGTGTCCTCTCCAGAAAAAAGTATGGAAATAAATCTTGAGTACAAAGTAGATTAAATCGACGAAAAACTAAACAACGTATTGACCAAAGATGACCGCTCTTTTATAAGAAAAATAGTTAAAAAGACAGTAGAAGAAATGAAAGATCAATTGCTTAGACCTGTTGTTAAACGCATTGAAATATTAGAAAATGATCTTCATAGCAAATTGGTTTCCACATCAAAGATATTTCCCAAATCGGAGCTTCAGTGTTCAACTGAAAGAACAGAATAAAAACTAAATAAACAAAATCAAATGCTCCAAAAATGAAATCGAAATGTTACATTAAAACGCAAACGAACAAGAACAATACAGCCGCAGAAACAGTTTTGAGAGTAGTTGGCTTAAAATCTGATAAGATGCGCAAATCTTCCACCGAAACTACCAACTTGTTTTGAAAAATGTGCAAGGACAAATTAAAGATTGAGGTCCCATAGTCAGAAATTGATATTGCACATCGAGTCGGTAAATACAAACCAAACCAGAATCGTTCAAGGAAACTAGTAAGAAGGGAGGTAAAACAAGACTTAATGAAAAAGGCAAAATCTTTGAAAGGAACAGGCATTTTCCTTAACTAAGACGTAACGCACAAAAACCAACAAGTGCTAATGTCATTACGCTTAAAGGTACCAAACAGAGTAGACAGTGCATGGACAGTTGAAGGAAAAATATATGCAACATTGAAATCGACGAATCCACAAAACCCCAAAAAGACCATCACACGGCAGATCAAATACCCAAAATTTGATCTCTGGTTGTCGATCCCTTGGCCGGAAAGGGAGGGGACAACTCAGCGAAGTCTATAGGTGAACAAAACTCCAGACCAGAAGGTTACTACTGCCACATGTAACAACTTAAAAATGTGACAGTGCTTTACCTTGATAGTGAAATAAGAAATAGACTTAGAAGTGATTTGTCAATTCTGGAGCCAAAATGTTTTCGTTGTAGTTCAAACGTACTTCATCAATGATCCTAGACTATTTAATTGTAAACATATTGTGATTAATCCCCTTTATCATGATAAATACTATATATCAAGTATTTTCAGGATATAATCTGTAAAATCAATTTCGATATTATCTACATCCTGATAAACAACATATGTGCTACTGTTTTCAAAATATTCAATATGGTTTGATTTACTGTAAAAAAATGAGAAGATGACTTGGACTTCAAAAAGAGCAAAATCTTTAGGTATAATTTTCCATTCAAATACAAAGATAATACTAGAACTGAAATATGAATCAAGGATAAATCAATTCCACACCGATATACGGAAATGGAAATCAAAGCGTTTAACAACAATAGGAAATGTTTCAATACTACAATCATTAATCCTTCCCAAATTAACATACCTACTTTTAGTTCTTCCAAACCCATCTGAAAAAATAATCAAAATACTGACACAGACTAGTTATGAATTTATTTGGAATTCCAAAAGAGATAAAATCAAAAGAGACATCTTAATAAAGAATTATGACTGTAGAGGTATAAACACGGTAGATATTCCAATATATTTGAATTCTATTAAAGCTAGCTGAATAAAAAACAATTTCAATAATAGAAAGTGGAAAGAAATAACAAACAAGAGATTGGAAAACGTATCTGAAATTAACCTATTTAAATGTAACTTAAGGAGGTAGGTTACCTTGTTACCAGGGTAAATTCAAATTAGTTGAAACGCAGTGATTTTTTGTATTTCGTGTAATTTAATGTTTTAACTGCTACAATCTCAGTTCCGCTTATCTCTGTCCCTTCAAGTACAATTTTTATCCAGGTTTGAAGTACATGACCCTCTTAAAGTATTTTATATAGAAAGAAGAAGGAAAATACCGATATTTAACACTGTTTAGTGTATTTTGGTTTCATTGTTATCCGTAGAAGTCTGCATAATTAATAGTTTTACTAGTATGCGCATTGGCTTTCTAATAAAAGCTTAAAATGTATATGTCGCGGAGCTCGTGTTTCCATGGTAACGCATTTTCTCTCATTTTTCAAAAATTATGTATGAAAATGGGGTTTTCGACGGCTTCAGTGCCATTCTGTTATTGACCAACTTGAATATATTTTAGTAATATGATTAGCAAAATACCAAGAACTTTACATGGTACTATGTTTTATTTAAAGTTTAGAGTAACCATGGCAACAGAGATGTTTAAAATAGCTTATATGTTGCTATTTATCGTAATTTCTTATAAAAAAATATTATATAAAATTATCTTTCTTGTTAATGTAGCTTTAAAACATCTTATATCTAACGTTAGTAATATTTTCGTATGAACTGCAGTTAATTTAACAAATTTCACAGCTTAAAATACTTACAGCAGTGCCCGTCGTCTGACATTTTTATGGAAAAATCGTTCGGCATGCTGCTATTATTCTCATGGATATTGTTGAAATAAAAATAAAAAGCCGAAGCTGTGTTCCTTAAATAGACCAGTGTCAACGCTTTTGAATTTTACAATTCATTTTTCAGAGCAAAAGACTAATAATGGCTGTTTAAAAATAGTTCAAATAAAGAAAAATCACAGAATAACGTACTTTCAAAATAAAAGCTGTTAATTTTGCGCGGTAACTGATTCGTAACGTCATGACGTCAATGACGTCACGTCATGACGTCATGACGTCATTTTAAGGCAACAATATTTTGAAGCGTTTCTGCGACAATTCATTCATTATTTCTGCATTATTAAACCATTAAACATAAGATCGGAGACAGGATCAAGATTTATTTCCAGAATAACGGATATACAAACACATTTAGTTTGTCGTGAACGTCGTCGTAAATCGTCACGTTAGGTTCCGGTTGGACATGCGCACTTACAAATATCAAGGTAACCTACCTCCTTAAATGAAAAAGATATTTTAAAATTTAAATTGGAAAATACATTCTTAAAAAGATATCCTCATTTCACGAAGCAAAATAAATTTCAACAAAAATCCACAAAACATATCAATGCAAATAATTTGGAATATTAATAGACTTACCTTTATGGATAAAGAAAACACATTATTTATATTAAAGATATCTACGACGCGGAAAATAAACTGTTCAAAACATTTGATATACTTAAAAACGAATATCATATACCTAACTCAGAATTTTCAAACTATCATAGATTAATTACATCAATTCCAAAAGAATGGACAATGAAATTAGAAACATTTGATATAAACGATACAACAGATGCATTTGATTTTGTGTGATGCAGAAAACGTTAAGATATGAACCCTGATTTAATATTTGGAGAGCATTGTTGTGAAATGGTGATCTGCAAAGATGTTGTAGTTCTACTAACATACAGCAGTGTGACAGCATATTTCTTGAGGGAAACAAAAATAGGCATTTATTTCACAATACTTAGCATATATCTTGGATTTCAGCTAATATTTTCACATCGAATTTCTGTAATACATACAAAATCTATTTACGTTCATTTAGAAAATTTGAATTGCTTTTCAATTTCATAGATATTCATTTTGTAATAGGGGCTGCCAAAACAGAGACCAGATGCTAATGACAGCGCTCTGTGTTTTTGACAGAACTGATATTGTCTTTTTACCATTGAAATGAATAGACTCTGATGTATTTTACATTTGCATGTATTGTTTGTATGATAATGTGTGCACATACAGGGTCGATGCCCAGAAAAAGGCACAGTTTTGCTTGTTTAGTTTGTCTTCATTTATCAATGATGATAACAGTTACCACAGAAAAGTACTCTGAGATGAAGATTTAGTGTTGTTCTTTCTATATTATAAGTCTTTATCATGTCGCGTCTGTCTGTATTCAATACTATGCCGACTGGTTTGCCAGGTACATGTACACTGTCCGTATTTAATACTAAGATATAAGGTCATTTACCTGTGTGAATGAACAAGTTCACTCATGCCTGATGTGCCTTTGCTTACCTAGTGTACTTGGCAGACATGTTTGATTTAACATCTCGGAGTTACGTGATAAGTTCAAACAAGGGTCTTTGACAAATATAGCATGAGACGTTTAGAAAACAACTGTAGTCAACCTTAAAGGAAATTCCTATAGTTTTTTTTATGCACATCTTTCTGCGCAGCCGACACTTCCTATGGAAAACTGAAGTGAATCAACATTTGTTGAAACATGTGACAGACAATCTTCAATATGAGGAATCTTTAATGAAATAAAAAAAAATTGATAAGTTTTATCAGTAATCAAATATTGATACTGGTTTATGTTGTATTGACAAGTATCATGTCTGACGGGTATCTTGCCATTTTTGTGGTTGTTTTTTTCATATCGCATTTTAGTACAAAGACATTGTTGTTCATATAATGTAAGACAATTGACTCAGTACTGATAAGACAATATCACTTTTCAGATTATTTACTACTAGTATTCAATTATGGAAAGAATTAAGAATTTTTAAAACTTTTTAAACTTCTAGCAGATATACATGCAATCAATCTGGTCTGGTTCACGCCATTTTTCGTCCGAACAGGTATTGTATTCAAGCGGTCTTAACATAAAATTTAGCCTGGTGACCCATACATTTTTACCTATTTTTATGCTCACAATACAATTATTTATGCAAAAGAAAAACAGGAAAAAATATATGAATATTATGCGTTGTCGATGTATTTCAAAATTTAAAAAATATTCTTCACAATGGGTATTTTTTATTGAAAAAAGTTCACAAAAGTGAATATGAAACAAGATTTTTTTTCATTTGTACCCATTATTGTAAGGATATAGTATTACAAATATGACTATGATATCACATAAGTATATAATAAAATCTGTAAAAAGAATAAACCTTATTGTTCTGTCTTGATATATATTTTGGTTGGTATTTATAAAAAAGCAGAAAATTATGAAAATGTTGAAAAATCGCTGGCAGTTTCAGCAACAGTGAGTGTGTTCAAAACATTTTTTCACAAAAACAAGCCTGGTGACCCATTGTTTTTACTTGGTCATTGTTTTCAGCCCAAATTTACCTTTCATTTATGTGAATATGAAAAAATTCTATGAAAGGAAATAAACTATAGGAATTCTCTTTAAAACATCATTTCACTCCATGTTACACTGAACATTGTGCAGGGAAGCACGGTTTTCCTTCTACTGTGATGAGCAAACACACTGTTTGGCTTCCCTAGCTGTCCGGACGCCACAGTTAGTGTATGGGCAAAAGCACCGAATGTCTATCTATGATACCGATATTCCAGTGAAATCATGTTTTACTGCATCTGATGCGTTTGCTCCTTTAATTATTATTACGCATCTGTAATGCAAAAGGTTATAATAAACAACATACTGTTAACATGATGTTGAAATCTTGTCCTTTTCTTTGTAGCATTTACCTCTAGGCCACTGTGAAATAGCTCTCAATGCAAAAGGTTATATTTATTTTTTCGTACTACTACGCTTTTTTCCCCTTTTTGTATCAGTAAAAAAACAACATGGTGCTAACATCATGTTGAAATTTGCTCCTAATACGTTGAACACTGTGTCTTAGAGCTGAGCTAAGTTGTAGTAACGAATACATGTTTAGTCCGGTAGCAATTTGTCCAATGTGGGAGAAAATACTCCTAATGCAATGTGTTAATTGTATGTTTAGCCAGTATAAAGAACGTAAAAGCATTGTTATAATTCTATGCCTGAACAAAGTTGCAAACATTTCTGAAGTACGTAAAGTACTTTGCAATCTAATGCATGTTTGATCATATAGCATCAGTATCTGTATGATTTTGTGCAATGTGGGAGAAACTTCTCTTATTACAATGCGAAGAAGCATTTAATTCGTGTATGACTATTGCATTTGCAGTACAGGACAAATTTGACAAAACACTTCACTTGCATATTTTTGTCATTATTAGTAGTATTTCTAGTATTTAAAACCTTGTTTCAGTCAGAAAATATCAGTGACTGTATATGATTCTGTCTAATGTGGGAGAGACAAATTTGTTAAGGTGTTTCATACTCATTGTTTTATAGTATTAATGGAAAACTTGGAAATTCGCATTTCAAGTATTAAAAACATACTGTCGGACCTAAATGTACCAGATCGAGCCATTCGATGTTTTCACGCATTTTGCGAGAGCACTGCAAAAGCACGTCTGATATCTACGGCTGCACAATTGGTCATGTGACAACTTGAGGAAAAGATGCTCGACGCTGATTGGTAAGCTACTTTCAGTGTAGATTCGTCCTATTGGGCGAAACTACGTTGAAACTTTCAGCCAATCAAAACGTTTTGTCACGTCAAGGAGTTTGTTATTTTTGGTAGGGCTATAAAAGCAGCTGCATAAGCTCAGTTGTTCAGTTGGTTGCTTTCATCATGAGAATTTCAAGGCGCATCCACGTCGGTTTGTTTAAAATGTTTCTTGCATGCATAGATTCAGTTCGTTGTATCACGAGTACAAAACAGAAGAATAATGCCTGGGGTGATTCCGACCCATATTTTTCTGGCCTAAAATGACCGCAGTTCTCCTTTGATTGAAATGACACTAGAGATATGAGACTTACTTTCGATGTCATCTGAGTGTCTACCTTTTGCGTCTTCTATCAAGATGATTCAGCGTTCCGATATTGACGGTAGACATGGTCACCCTTTGATTGTTAAATGATTTTGCAGATTGCCAGAAAATGCGATAGCCACACTTTTTCTTCGTCGTTTTTGCATGTTAGGAGCAATGACGAGTTGTTTGAAACCGGAGCTATTGGACCATTGCAACATTAGTTTGTATAAGATATTTAGACCATAGTGATAAGATACATAGAAAGCTAGTTAAGTCTTAGTTGTTAAGAAAAATTGTGCACAACTTATTTAGCTATTGAATGCATTTCTCTCACTTTTCTCCACAGGACTTGGTCACTTTTATCATTGGTGGTGGAGTACGACAAGGGGCGTTTTCGTATCATTACTTGGTTAGTTTTATTAAAACAAGATTCTTGGCTAGCTCTAACTGCTACATGATAGGATAACTGACATCAAAATTTCAAAACTTCGGCAAACACAAGCTCTTACTTCTACTTGAAAGATCAAAGTTAAAAATTCAATTTGGCATGTAACAGCTGTACGCTACAAGATGCAAACTTTTCTCTCTTCTCTTCCTCTCTTCAGAACGTAAAAAATACTAATTCTAATGGACTGAATGGCAACCGATATTGCTGTGGTCGGGCTGAAGTTTAGGGAAAAAGGACAGCTAGAAGTATAGAGGTGTCGTTATGGAAAAGTAGGAATATTCACGTTTAGTGAAAGGATGATGTTTTTTCATGTCCGCTATTGATAACTAAACAGGATATGCAAACCAGCTCTGTATACCAAAAGGTGCCTACTTACGAAAAGGATGTAGCTTTATTCGAAATAAAAAACAAAATAAAAACGCCCGGCTCTGGTGTAAGTGAAATTGAAATTGAAGACTCAGGCAAACACTTTTTTTTCATAAAAAACCAAAAACATTAACGGACCGAACGGCAACCGATATTTCTTTCTAACTTGTCTTTCATAGATAAACTTTCAATGCTGCCTAACACCCGACTCTGCACTTGGAATGCAACGAATCCGGTGTCGGAAATTAATTCACCCGTCATCGCGATGACTGTCCACAAGATCTAACATGACAAGACCACGTTCCTAGGAAAAACAATGTTTTTCAGGCAGGTATCTGGTATTGGCATGAAAATTTGAAAGAGACAAGGTCAATTGAAAGTGTGTTTGGCTTCTACTTCTACTCTCTGTCTCTTCTATCACGTTTATAACTATTTGCATTTTTTTAAAATAAAATCAAACACATCGGCAACGCATAATATTCACTTCTCCTATACTACATATTTAAATACTACAATGTGTCGATGTATGTCCATTCATAATGATGCAATTCTCTTATTTTTGCATTCATTTATCTTATTTACACATGGGTTGACCCATCTTGAACCCTTTGTCACGTTCAAGCTTCATATCACTTATTTAGATTTTCGTTCCAGAATTAACGCAAACTCAAAAGCATCAGTTTCTTCCCATAACGTTGGATCATTATGAAACACAGCTTATTCATTGTTGAGTCCGAAAAGAAACAACAATAGCTATTTCTTCCAATGCTCATCACTATGAAACAAGCAGTAGCAGCCAAACCGCTGGTACATCTATCCGAGAAGTAAATGTGACACGGTCCAGTTTCTTCTTCACATTTTTTTTTCACGAGCATAAAGTCAGCTCCGTTTTCGTCAACTTCGTTGAACTTCATCTTCAATTCTTTGATATCCTTATCTTCTGAGCAAGTCATAAAGTATTCCTTAAATACATGCACAACATAATCAATAGACAAGACACGATTATCACTTGTGATAAGAACGAATCGTTTAGACATGTCAGTATTCTCATTGATGGACTTTTGATCAGTCGATTCTTGGCCTTCCCTTAAAGCAAGTTATCATAGGATAAAACACTAAATTTATCACTGCATTTGATATTATCCTGTTGGTCAGATGTGTCCATCTTTATGTTCTGAGATCAAATGATCAGTATATGCTTGATTTGTTTGTGTGTTTGTTTTTGGTTGAACGCCGTTTTTCAATAGTACTTCAGTCATGTTACTACGGGCAGTTAACCTAACCAGTGTTTCGTACACTCTACCGACAGAGCTAAGCGGTGTGCTCGTATATGATTTAAGTAAAATTGTTAACGTACAAAATCATACAATGCGAATAAATCCACTATAAGATCAATAGACAAAAGATACTCATGTTTAAACGTAGGCATTTGAGTCTATTTGTAAAACCGATGTTCTCTACAGTTTCGTCTCTCCTTTAGTATTTCCCGTCCCGTGCTCCTGTTTTTTATACTAGACTATATATATACCCTATATATAGACTTTTATCTTGTCTCGATAAATTGGAAGACAGGGCGGAAAAACGAGGCGGGAACACAGTAAGAGAGAGGAATGTGTGCATCGAGCCCCTTTTTTAATATTTCGATAATATGGTGGCCAGCATATATCTAGTGTTCACGTTTTTTCTTGCCTTATTTGTTCATTATATAACTTTTTTTTACAAATTTTCAATCAAGACGGATATATAAGACCAGTCCCCACGTTTCCTTCACACAATCTTCCAACATGGCGAACCAGGAAAGACACTTGAAGAAACGCCAGAGACTCCGTTTCTTAAAATAGATCCTACATTAAAGAGACACCACAAAATAACTGTATTCTTTTATATTTCAAATATGGTAATTATACATGATTTGCATGAAAAAGTTGAGATATAAAAACATATAGCTTCGACATATATTAGGCCTAGTCAGTGTGTTTAATGTATTAACATTTTATTGAATTAATGTAGTAATATGTAGATAAATCGGTGTATTTAGTTGAATTTCAATCAAATTTTGTTTCTACAGTGTAAGAAAGGTATTTTTCTATATTCTTAAAGCTATGTTAAATAAATACCGACTAAATACGTTTGCAGATAAATTTGTGAAAACACATTTATTCAGGTAGGGCCTTAATTTTCCACCTGAAATCTTGTAGTATAGCTGTATATTACCAGTATTATAAGAACAATGTTAATGATTTTTTTTCTGTTGGCGTAAAAAATATGTCACTAGGTCGTGATGGGTCTATAAATAGTAGTATATCTCCAAGTTCGCATGTACTTCTCAAGCAAAACGTATAGTCGTCACATACATGCATATTTGTTCTGTTCTTGAAAAGCAATAAACATAAGCAACTTGAATGCATCAGTAAAACATGATAAAACATACTTTCATTCCTTATTAGTCTCAAGTGATACCCTCTCATAATTTAAAATCAGTACCTAGTCCTGGCA
Organism: Mercenaria mercenaria; assembly: GCF_021730395.1. Taxonomy (NCBI): domain Eukaryota; kingdom Metazoa; phylum Mollusca; class Bivalvia; order Venerida; family Veneridae; genus Mercenaria; species Mercenaria mercenaria. The sequence continues at coordinate 67,418,232 of NC_069368.1, read as the reverse complement.
GATTCTTATATGCTTTGCATGAGACATCTTTGATTTTGTATATACAAGGCATAAACAATGTACTTGTAGAACTTGGCAGTCGATGATAAAACAATAAATATTCTCTGAAACATGCATTTTTGTAGCCAAATACTGTTGTATCATAGTCTAAAGCGTTGTGCACATTTGTGATGCAAAACACTTCATTTAAATCAATGCACATATTCAAAATTCTGTAAATTCCGTTGGTTTAATAATAACAGTAAAACAGAAAAGTCTGCGAAACAAGTAGATCTTTGACAATCAGAATCATTTTACAGTATACAGACAGTGCGTCACGGCCACAACTGCACTGAAGGAAACGAAAGTAAAACGCTATGTCTGTTTAAGGACCTATCTAAGAATGATTTGAAGGATTTCGAAGTAACAAAATGAAAAGGTTAGTGCATTTTGTGGTAGCGAATACCACTAGTTTTAGTTTGATACGTCTGTAGGGGAAATAAACACTTTATTTTGACTTTTTCACGCAACGACATGTGTGCAGAATGACGCAATTTCTGTTAAATTTTGAGACATTGTATTTTGCTAACGCATGGATGGAAAAATGTTTCTTTTAGGAAAAGAAAGTCAGTTCCTTAGCGTATTGATTGCATGCAAAGATTTTATTAAATCTCTATTTACGACAATTTTATACATACAAACATTTATGACAAGAAGGATAATTTAAATTTCAGCATTGTAAATTTTGGATGGGGATGTACTCTAGGCTACATTTTATGGGGTATATATTTCTCAGATAATTCGGTTTGCAAGAGCCTGTAGTCATGTTTAGGATTTCAATGAACGTAACTCATCTATTAAAAATAAGCTTCTTCAACTATTATTATAAATTACTTAAATACTTAATGCAGATTTAATTCCGGAATATAATAGTAATTCTGCAAGAAGGTATATCGCAACCAGCTTTTAATGGGGATTTACATTACAAACTTCGTAAGATTTTGAGCCATGGCACTTATCCAATTGTATTCAGTAAAGTCATGAAACGTTTTATGAAAAAAAAGAGGTTATGACTCGACTGTTTGGAGACACACCGCATGTTTGGTGTTCAGCCTTTTTCAGTAGGACGTTACTGCAAAAAAACATTCCCCCAAGATTACAAGATGTCGTCCGCCGGATTTTCATATACATAACCATAAAGAACAGGAAACTGCAAAAAGATACCTTGTATTTACCTCATTGCAAGGTTCAGCTCAGGTTCTACTGGACTACTTTTACAATTAGAGAAGATGATGTGCTTGCTATTTTTACAGTTAGCGACGATGCTATGCTTGCTTGACTGAGATATATTTCCTCACTTTGTGAATTATGGAAAATTAACATCAAAACGTAAAGTCAAAATTAAGGGTTTAGTTAGACCAACAACACGAATTTCCTTTGAGAATTAAATAAGATATTCACGTTTCAACATCGCTTATTTTCGTGAGCATTTTATGATAAAAACTTTGCAATTATTACGCTAGGGATCTGTCTTTCTTGTTCCCTACATCACTATCTTCTATGCATGATAGTCCTTTGCTTTGCACTAAATTGAAATATCATTTTTCAAGTTGCTGTACCCTGCTGTTTTGTTCCAATGTGTCTAAATCAAAGTCCACTTTGTTGTTAGTAATGGAGTCTATCTTCGTAGAGCTTGAACACGCAATTTCATTAGTTTACTCACACATTTAGTGCTTTGATTGCAGGAGTAATATCTGACGAGATTATTGGAGGGCCTATCCTTATATGATTGAATTTGTGATAAATGTGTGAATCTCCCAACGAAAGTCGTTAACATCTGCTGTGTCATCTTGTTCATAGAATTGGTCATGTACCGACAAACATGAAGCTCCGTCTAAAATGTCTGGTACTCGTTCATTGTCCAACCGAATGATGTGAAAACTTTCTAATAGCTGTTTCGCGTTATACCATGGCGTTATACCATAGCATTGTGAGGCTTCTCGTTTTCTTGGATCGTAGTGACTTCCAACGCATTCAAAAAGATGTTTGTTAGACATAATGATGTGCTGCAAAATTTAGTTTTTTTTGAAGATTATGCATTCCTTTGTGAAGTTTAAACGTTTTTCTACCGGTATTTTGTCCAGAACCAAAACTCCGCTCTCAAACGAGAAAAAAAATCAAGCAAAGCAAGTTATAATGTGACATCAGTCATGCAAACCAATCACATCTGCTAAACGTTACTATGTCTGAAATATCAAAATATCTCTCCTACTGTGTTCCCCGTTTTCGCGTCCCTTTTTTCCATATTTCAAGACAGGAATATAGTTTATAGTATCACACACAAAGCAAAGGGTACGGGAAAGACTAAATGAGAGGGGTATGTGTATATAGGCCCATTTTCTACAAATATACTCTCACTCCTACGTTCTAAAAGGAGTAACTGTTAATTGTCTAGTTGATTTGTTCGTATTATATGAACTTGTACGTTAACTATTTTACTTCAAGCATACTAATATTGTTCATTTGATCTCAGAACACAAAGATGGACACATCTGATCAACTGAATAATATCAAATGCAGTGATAAATTTTGTGTTTTACCTTATTACGATTTGCTTTCAGAGAAGACCAATAATCAATTGATGAGTAAATTCATCAATGCGAATTATGACCTGTCTAAACATTTCATTCTCATCACAAACGATGTTCGTGCCACGCCTATCGATTATGTTGTGCATGCATCATCTCTGACTTGCTCAGAAGATGAGCGAATCAAATAATTGGAGATAAAATTCAACGAAACCGGAGCTGAATTTCTCCTCGTGTAAGAAGAAACTGGACAAAGCTTTACAAGGTGTCACATTTTCTTCTCGGATAGATGCACCGGTGATCTGCCTGCTACTGCTTGTTTCATAGTGATGAGTTATGAAAGGCACTACTATTGTTGTTTCTTTTCGCAGTCAACGTTGAATATGCTGTTTTCAATTATGATCCAACGTTATGGAAAGAAACTCACGCCTTTGAGTTTGCATGATTTCTGGAATGAAAAGCTTTGCGTATTACGAGCATCCAAAATACATAATATGAAGATGAACGTGACAAAGTGTACAGGAATGGGTCAACCCATGTGTGTGTAAGAGAAATGTATGCGAAAATAGGGTAAGTGTATCGTGATGAATGGACGTACATCGACTCCTGATTTGATGGACACGTCATCAAATTGTGCTATCGAAATAGGATCGAAAATATTGAACATTATGCTTTGCCGATGTGTTTGATTTTCTTCAAAGAAAATGTAAATAGTTATGACATACATATAGAATAATATGCGTAGCATTGACTATTCTTGTACTGACAGCCGTATTGAACACATGTGAAATATGTGATACATAATTCCTGTCTTTCATAGCTCTAGCAGCGATAAACTGGAAACAATAGCCCGATCTTCACTTGAACGTTATGTTGCATATGCATGCAAAGAAAGACACGACCCGAATCTTTTGGAAGCCGGATTTAATATGATATTTGTTTCATTCCAGTTCAACTGCCGTAAGGCCACTGTTACGGATAGGCCAACAATCTTAGAAATTGACACAGCTGGTATAATGTTGCATCATGGTAACAAAAGTTATATTGCTGATGCTCAAGGTAGTAGAAAAACTCGAAGCATATAGTATGCTGCCCTTGTTGATGCTTAAAGGAGAAAGGTGGATTGTAAATGGTAAATACAAGCGTCAAATGTTGAAAATATTACAATTCATCAAAGAGTTTCGTTGATGTTGCTTTATATTTCCCGATGAAGTGAAACAACCTATTGTAATTCAAAACGAACAACAAAGTGATGATGACTTTTATGAGTTCTTCTATACGCCCATCGATTATCTGAGACACGAGCAAAGATTGCCATGAAGAGAAGATTGAGGAAAGAAGCATATGAAATAATATCTGACTCAACTATTAGATCCTTTGTCAGGTTCGGGGTTGGAGATGAACCAAGCAAGCATTCTATATCGGCCCGATATCGGACCGATGTAGTTTTCTATAACGGTCCGATATCGGCTTCAATTGCGGCTGCAAATAGGAATGATGTCGGCCCGACTCGCCACTTGTATCGGACCAACGTCATAATGACACTGGCCCGATATTGGAAAACAACATTTTGCCAACATAAAAATGATATCGGCAGTTCATATCGTGGTCGTGATTTTATTGATATGATATTTTTCACAACTATATACTGTTTGTTTTATACAGTTACGTAAGCTTTCTGTATACTCTTAACACTTTTAAAATTGTTCACTTAGAATTTTTAACATATTTATATATTCATTTTTTATGCAAATATAAATATTTTTATGGTGGCAGTTTACATAAACAAATAAATTTATCTTAATTATTACCTCCGTTTTATTACATGTAAAATTTTGATAGATACCGTCTTCAAGTTTGCTTGGAACCTAGTTTGATTACTTCTGGCATGCATCATATTAGCTTAATAAATAAGCACATATAAACAATAAAATTACTTTTTCATGTTTATCAATTATATTTTGAAAAAAAAAGATAGTTATATTAGAGAATCAAATATCGGCCCGATGTCAATCCGACGTACGAAATGTTACACTGATTGATGTTGATCTACCGATTTCAATATATTGCGGGACTACAACGGCCCGACGTCGATCCTAAATTGGCACATTTTGCCGACATTCCGACATTATACCTATATCGGGCCAATAAATTCAATCTGGCTGGGAAACCAATCACTTCAAGTACACAGTAATCTTAATATCACCTACAACAGATTTCAATGTGTTTATTCACCATGTATTTGACTGTAAGCTTTCAAAGTTATGATATCTACACTTTTTGAACAAACTGTTACACTCTTAGCGAGTTATCATCAGTGTTACAATAAAGAAATCATTGTATCCTGATGAATCATCAGATAGCGGCAAGCTACCACAACCAAGTCTTCTAAAGGACTACTTGAAGGACTATTTCAGCCCAATCTAGGTTCTGATTTGTCTGATCAGTTAGTCAATAAATAATTAAAACCAAAATCATTTTGAGTGCATGTGTTTAGTTGACATATCTAGGACAGACATGACCTCTCCTTATACTCTACATATTGGGCAATATCGTTATGTGTCCACATCTTACATAAAAGTACTATACATCTAAAGGACAAGTCAAGCAAGCAAATAAACTTCTCTTCTTGTAAAGAATCCTTCTTAGTTCCAAGACTGATAAAGGGCGATCATCATCTCTCATGTGAAAAGAACGAACAGGCATGAAGTGTCTCAGTGATATCACTGGAAAAGTTCGGACGTCCGTTTAATTCACATCTTGTGTCTCATAAAGATGAACACGACAAGTCAAGCAAGTCGTCCTTTCCGAGCCATTGCTTTGCAAAGGCGGTCATCTTTTCTAATTATAATAAAACGAAAAGGCATGATGTGTACCAATTGAACAAGATCGGATGTTCGTTCAAATCGCATGTAGTGTCTGATATATCTCAGTCAAGCAAGCACATCATGTTAACATCTAGTGTCTCAATTGTACAAGACCGGACGTTCGTTCCGATCACTTTTAGTGACTTATAGATCTGAGTCAAGGAAGCACATCAGCTTATGATGAACAGGTACGAAGTGTCTCAATTTAACGAGATCGGGTGTTCGTTCAAATCACATGTAGTGTCTCATATATCTCAGTCAATCAAGCACATCATCTTAGAACGAACCAATCTGACTAGTAATTTTTGTCGTAAAAGATCAGATAGCCGGTTAGCTTCAGACGGTAGGGCACTTGCTTAGTAAACGAGATGTTCTGGGTTCGAGCACGGAACTGACTGCACATTGTTCTTACTCTTTGACATTGAAACAAGTCGTCTGATTGATTACAAAAAATAGATTTGCAAAAAGGATAATAGCATTATTGGAAATCCAAAACATACAGAAGACGAATATGAACTGGTCATCCTGATATCTTTGTTTAGAAGATCAAGTACTTTTGTCAAATTGAGAATGAACAAGGATGAAGTGTCTCAATTATGGTTCAAATCACTTGTAGTGTCTCATAGTCAAGCAACCACATCATCCTTAATTGTAAAAAGAAAGAACAGACATGACACCATTGAATAAGATACATCAGAAGTGTGTTCAAAGCGCATGCAGTGTCTCATATATCTCAGTCAAGAAATCACATCATCTTAGCAGACAGTATTTCCATTGTACAACATCGAACATTCTTTGAAATCACATTGAGTGACTCATATATCTCAGTCAAGCAAATCTTTCTCAAGTAGTTAACATATGATGTCGTTTCAACTGATAAACTGAACAATGGCCTACTATATGTCATGACCACATCTCAAATCTAGGTCAGATACACTGATCTACAATCTTCCTAACCAAGAGTTGTCTCCTCATCGTCTATATAATCGATATTGAGTATAAAGAATGGGAAATTGATGGACTTGATACTGCATGTTTATATATGTAGACAGAACAGTTTAATTACTATATACTCAGTCTTTAGTTGTAAAAAGATCGAACAGGCATCAATTGTCCAAATTGAACAACATGGGACGATAGTTCAAATCATATGTAGTGTCTCACAGTCAAGCAAACACATAATATTCTCTTATAGTAAGAAGAGCAAACAGGCATGAAGTGTCTAAATGATACCATTGCACAATATCGGACTTTCGTTCAAAGTACATGTAGTGTCTCATATATCTCAATAAGCAAGCACATCATCCTAGCCGAAAATATGTCTATTGTACAAGATCGCACGTTCGTTCAAATCACATGTTAAAAGAACGAACGGTATGAAGTGTCTCAACACAATAAGATTGGACGTACGTTCAAATCACATGTAGTGTCTTATAGTCAAGCAAGCACATCATCTTCTCTTATTGTAAAAATAACGAACAGGCATGATGTGTCTCAATGGAACAAAATTTGATGTTCGTTCAAGTCATATGTAGTGTCTCATATAGTTTAAAACGACAAGCAAACCGCCTTCACCAGCACTGGCACCTCTTGTCATGCATTATCCGAAAAGGGAAAATCAACTTTTAGTTTCTCATTAGAGATAATTTATTTTTAATCTGAAAAGGACGCAAGGAATGTACTACTGTTGTGTTAGTCAGCTCGAAATCAAAATACACGTGTGCCTTGTGGACACACCTTTTGTAAATTTTGTGTCGATAATTTTGAAGCAAAGTGCATTTTTTTCTCCTTGCATAGCAAAAGTAGGATCTAGTGTGAGAATAAGATTTACCGACTGAAGACCTGACTGATGCTATTTCTATTGACATATTATGATGGATATGCAATGCTAACACAATAGTCTGACTTGTTTAGTTTATTTGCCTTATGTTCGGCCATAAGTCCAGACACATATTATATGATACAAACTAAGAACGAACAATACATTTCTAATAAGAAAATCAATAAGGAAAATCAAAATGTTGATATCCTTCCTCTAAACTAGCGTAAACAAAAACCATTGTTTGAACACCAGAACATAGCTTAATGGCTTTGAGTTTACAACGTGATACATGTGTGAACTCAACCTGGTAACTAATGAATTTTACACAAGTGTTGACAATTTACCATCGGCTCAAAACACATATGAGTTCATTCACTTTCATTAATAGCATTAAAACATTAAGCAAACAAGAATAGATGACAAACTTTTACATGAATTCTTTCAAAAGTAATCATTGCTTTTGCTTTACAGCTAAATGGATTCTATAAAAAAATGGTTGGCCTTATGTTAGCATCTATGCCCTTCGATATGTAAAAATGTCATGTTCAAATTACCAGCATGTAGTGACATTTCGTATTTCAATAAAATAACTATCTAGAGAGACATCGGCTAGAAGTAAGAGCCGACGTATTCCTTCGACGTTGTAATATCAATTCGAAAACATAAAATTGTAACATATGAGACAAGAGATCTACAAATCACAAGTGAGCAGTACCAAATTTCTTCGACTTTGCGTTTGTCTAGTGTTGTCACGGGCATGTTTCGAAAGCACTGTCATCGTAGAATCCAAATGCATTTGCATAGAAACCCTAGACGACAAGGCCTCGAAACATGATCGCAATAGAAGAAATTTGTGATGTATGCCAAATGATAGAAGAGAGAGAGAGAGAGAGTATGTGTAGAAGCCAATGTTACTTTCAAATTTACAAGACATTGTCATACCAATCACCGATACTTTCCGCAATGCTTGGGCGACAAAGCTGTTCAAAGGAAGTAGCGAATATCTCAATTGGGAAGCATTGTTTTTCCTAGGAACGTGGTCTTGTCATTTTATATCCTGTGGACAACCATCGTCTTGACGGGCAAACTAATTTGGCAACAAAGCTGTTCATATGTAGTAGCGAACATTTTAATTGAAAAAAAAACAAACTGCTTTTTTCCTAGGAACGTGGTTTTGTCATGTTATATCCTGTAGACAATCATCGCGATGACGGGCAAACTGATTCGCCATACCGGTTTCTTCACCTACCAAGTGCAGACTCGGTCTTGAGACAGCATTGACAGTTTACCCGCGCCAATCTATGAAAGTCAAGTTGAAGAAAAGTATTGGTTGCCGCTCGGTCTATTAATGGTTTTGAATTTTATGAATAGAGCAACAGCTTATGTTTGACGAAAGTCTTAAAATTTTGATGTTACTTACACCAGAGAAGGGTGCTTTTTATACTCGGCTGACGCTAGAAGCTTGTGGTACAGCTGATTTGCATACCCTGTTTAGTAATCGATAGCGGACATAAAAAATGCTACTTTTAAAAGCATATAACGTCTCGTGATGGCCGGAAGCGGTTCCTTATGCCTCTGTGCATTACCTCACAATAGCATCAAACTGGTGAAACGACATATCCATACTTCTAGGTGCCCTTTCTTTTTAAACTTCAGCTCGACCCCAGTAATATCGGTTGCTATTCAGTTCATTAGCATTAGTAGTCTCTTTTCTTTAAAGAGACAGAGATGAGAGAAAAGGTTGCATCGTGTTGCGCACAGCTGTTACATGTCAAATAAGCTGTATACTAGATAAAAAATGAATTTTAAACTTTGATCTTTCAATTGCAAGTAAGGGCTTGTGTTTGCCAAAGTTCTGAATATTTTATGTAACTTACACTATCATGTAGCAGTAAGAGCAGGCCAAGCGTCGTTTTCCTAAATAAAACTAAACAAGTAAGGATACGAAAACGCCCCTTGCCGTACTCCACCACCAATGATAAAAGTGACAAAGTCCTGTGGAGGGAGATATATCTTTAGTTGCTAAATTGCTAAATAAGTTGTGCACAACTTGTCTTAACAACTAACAACTAAGACTTAACTAGCTTATATATATGCATCTTAACGCTATGGTCCGTGATTGTGGTTCGTTAATTGGTCATCGCATATTCTGGCGATCTTAAAATGCATTGAACGATCATGACCATCAATATCGGAATGCAACATCAAGTTGATGCAAGACGCAAATAGTAGACACTCAGACGACCTAGAACGTTAGTCTCGAGTGTCATTTAAATCAAAGGATATTTTGGGCTGGAAAGATATTGTTCGAGATGACGAGGACAGAAGGTCAGCGTCTTTCTTGTTTTGATATATCGAATTTTCTCGCCCTGACCAATTACGTCGAACGCGGGACATTCTCAATTGATCGAAACCCGGATCAAGTTCTAGCCGAACAAAGACTTGGCATCGCAATGCTAATGTACGTTCCCAGTCCATTTTCCTAACCAAATCCTAACATGCGCTTTTCAAGCGACGCAACTTTGCCGAACACTCACCCAAGGTATTTTTCTTCTGTCTTGTACTCTTGTTACAACTAACTTAATCCAAACACATAAGAAACATTTTAAACAAACCGACGTGGAAATTCTCATGGTGAAAGCAACCATCAGAACAACTAAACTAGTGTAGCTGCTTTTTTATGCCTGCCAAAAATAACAAACACCGTGACTTCACAAAACGTATTGATGGCGACTCTACACCGAATATTACTGACTAATCGGCGTCAAGCATGTTTTCTTTAAGTTGTTTTGTTGGTCACATGAGCGATTGTGCAGTCGTAAATGACGGATTTTTGCAGTGCTCTCGCAAAATGGATGGAAACATGAAATTGTCCGATCTGCCATATTTAGGTCCCACTGATGTGTGCTTAATACTTGAAATGCCAATTGCCAAGTTTCTCATTATTACTACAAAACAATAAGTATGGACCACCTTAGCAGATTTGTCTTTCCCACATTATAAAGAATTACATACAGTCACTGATGCTTTCGGACAAAACATGTTTTCAATTATTAGAAATGCTATTATTAGTGAAAAACTATGCAAGTGAACTGTTTTGTCAAATTTGTCCTGTACTGCAAATGCAATAGGCATACAGGAATACAATGCTTTTTTTTCATGTTGTAATAGGAGAAGTTTCTCCCGCATTGCACACAATCATACAGTTACTGATGCTGTATCACCTAACGTGCAATAGATTGCAAAGTACGTTTTCAAATTCCAGAAATGCCAGTAATAATGAAAAACTGTATGTGGCCTGAATTTGCAAATTTGTCCAGGCATACATGAATAACAATGCTTTGACGTTCCTTATAGTTCTACTACTGGCTCAACAGATGTTTCTCCAACATTGGACAAATTGCTATCATACCAAATATGAATTCGTTACTGCAACTTAGCCCAATGGTAAGACAATGCTCTACGCATTTAAAGAAATCTTCAACTTCATGTGTGCATCATGATGTTGTTTTTTTTCTATTGATACGAATAGGGAGAAAAAGCATAAATTAAGGCAAAATTAAAATCATGACCTTTTGCATTGATAGCAATTTCACAGTTGCTTAGAGAGAAAATGTTCCATAAAAGGAGAAGGACAAAATTTCAACATCATGTTAACATCATGCTGTTTATCATAACCTATTGTATTACAGTTGCGTAATAAGTAAGAGGAGAACACGCATCAGATGTAGCATATTTCAAAGCGAGATCGGTCTCATAGGCAGGCAGTCGATGCTTTTCCCCATACACTAACTGCGGCGTTCGGACAACTATGCAACCAAAGAGTGTGTTCGCACATCTCACTGGAGGGAACATCGTGCTTCCCTTTGCTTGAGCAAAAGCTTCAAATCCCTGTCCATGAAATCTCGCAACGTCGGGCAAAATAATTACTCACACCGACATCGCTGCCTCGCCAAATGTAGAGTCGACAACCAGCATTAACGCCTTGCCCGTGCCAGTCAGAATAAACGCCAAACAAGGGAGGAGAAAAATGTTCAACCTTATGTTAGAACAAGGATAATATTCTAACCATCAAATTCAAACACTGTTCTATTACATCGAAAAGCATTCAATTTCAAACCTTTGAGTAACTTCTTCTATCTTATATAGTTTGACAGGAGTTATCTCTTTATTCACGTGCATGTAGAGTTATCTCATTATTTTCACATCCAGAAGATGTATTGTAAGGTACCAGAGGCTTTGAACTGATTTAATTTTGATGCAAAATCATGTTTGGATTATACATAGGGCTCGGTGGCAAAGCCAAAGAGGGACGTTTGGGAAAAAAATTATCAATCAGAAGTCAGAATTTTGTTTTGCCAAGCGTTGAAGACTTGAAAGTATATCTGCCCTGCACAATGTTCACTGTAAAATGTGAGTGAAATTAATTTTTAAGATTGACTACAGTTGTTGTTTAAACGTCGCATTTGCCAAAGACCCTTGCTTGATTTTATCATGTATCACCGAGATGATAGACAAACTTTGTCTGCCAAGTACACTAGATAAGCAAAAGGCACATCGAGCATGAATGAACTTGTTCATTCACACAGGTAAATACCCTTATATCTTAATATGGCAAACCAGTCGTTATAGAAATAAATACGGACAGACGGGACATGATAAAGTCTTATGATACAGACAAACCAACACTAAACCATCATCTCGGTGTACTTTTCTGTAGTGAATGTTATTATCATTGATAAATGAAGACAAACTCAACAAGCAAAACTGTGCCTCTTTTACGGGCATTGTCTCTTGTATAGGCAAATGTGAACAGTCAAACAAAACATGCAAATATGAAATACATCAGGGTCTATTATTACCTATTCTTTAAATGGTTGAAAAGTCTATATTTGTTCTGTAAATAAGCGTACAGCACTATTAACACAGTCTTTAGCATTCGATTACTGTCTAGGGAGCCTCTAATAGAAAATGAATAGATGTGACACTAAAATACATTTCAAACTTTTTAAATGAAAGTGAATAGGTTTTGTATTTATGAAAATAATTCAATATAAAAAAAATAATGTTTGTTGACATTCAAGATATCATTTTTTTTTCAAGAAATATGCTGTCATACAGCTATAGGCAAGCAGAACTTGAATATCTTGGCAGATTACCACTTCACAACAACGCACTGATAAAAACGAAATATGTGCTCATATTTCAATGATTTCTGTATCACACAAAATCAAGTGTATCAAAGTTTATACAGCCTTACAGAATTTATCAAGTTGAATTGGCATTGTATTTGTTGGAATTCAATATATCTGCTCAGTATTTGTGAAATGAATACCTGATTTTATCTCCATAACACTGCTGTGGAAACTTTGTAAGATACCACTTCAATATGTTTGTAAAACTAGAACACCGTGTCCAGTACACATCACATCACAGTGCTCAGAAGAAAAAGAAGCAAATCAGTGCGTTTGATAATTCATTCTGCCAATGTGCTTATTCATGTTCACACACATAAAATAAGGCAAAATCTGGTCTGAAATATTTCTATTATGTACAAGTGAACGTCTCAGAACGGCTTGTTCAGCAGTTTAAATGACAATTAATGTGTTGTGTGAAAACATGCATCCTGTGACTCTAAAACACTAAAATAATTAATCTCCAATCGTTCAAAATGCTTATATTTTTTCTTTTCAAACAACACATCATTGAAAATAGGACAAGAAATTCCACCTAGCAGCATACAAAAAAAAAAATATTTCAAAAGCCATCAATTCATCATCTGGCTTTGGCTGGCCGCCATTTTTAATTTTGCTACAGATTGAAGACAATAATCACCAACATGCACATTTATTTTAACGGTGCGGCCATTTTGTTGCTTTCTGTGGACTATCATTTTTGAGCAAAACAAATTACGTTCATTCCCAATGTTGTTAATTGTGACAAGTTACCCATAAAGCAAGAAAGGGTTTGCTTACAGAATGACACCAAGAACATAAAGGGGTACTTAGGATTTGGGCCAATTTTGGCCCCTACCAAAATGATGATAAAATTTGTGCCGTGTTTTACCAAAATGCATGTATTTTCCAAAAATAAACATTAATATCTGCAAGGACAATTGTTTATGGAAAATCTAATGTTCACCTTATGTGCTGTAGTGAAAGAAAGCATTAGCTTATCTTGGGAATATACTTAAATAAATTGGAAAAAAAATAAATGATTACTGTTACAAATGATAGAATAAATATGAATACAAACACATCAGGCTATTCAAACATACATAAGCCGGTAACAGAATTGTCATAGAAACGGTCTTAACTAAGGGAAATAACTCTTTGGAATACCGAAACTAAAAATTTCCTAAGAAACAAAATGTTATTGTTTTAATTTTGTTAACGTTTTAAGGTATGATTTAAAATCATGTTCAGAGGTAGAATTATTGGCCTGGTATATTTATGAGTATAAAACGTGTTCTTTTACTGTTGGTTGCCATGGCAACAGGGCTAAAATTTAGCACTTTTTAACTTTTTGCAAGTTATATTCTCAATATTATGATGTTTGTACAATTAATGGACTTATCACTATTACAATTGACATTTCATAATGCTCCTGTAATGAAAGCAGAAAAGAGCCTTTCAGTTGTCATGGCAACGGGGCTAAAATTTAGCATTTTTTAACTTTTTGCATGTTATGACTTAAATATTTTGATGTTTCGATATTTAACGGACTTATCACTGTTACAATTGACAACTCATAATGCTCATGTAAAGATAGCAGAAAAGAGCCTTTCAGTTAGCATGGTAACAGGTCATTTGGTTATCTGTTTAATAATGTTTCCTTAGGATGAGTAAGTTTTCATTATTTGTTGTCACAACTTTTAAAATTATAAAGATAAATCTGTTAGCAGTAATGAAATGGATTTAATTAACTCACTTTGATTTGCATGCGAAAAAAGTATAAAAATATTTCCTTACCATGGCAACAAAAGTGAAAATGTATGTTTCAAAGGTTAGAGTACTTTTACTGGAGAAAAATAAGTAGAGATTGCACAATTTCGAAGAGGGCCAATTTAAGAGCTGGTCTTGTAGCAATGGCAACAGAAACTAGATATAACACAGGTACCCCTACTCCTGCCACTGTAACATGGTTTAATGACTCCGGGTAAAAAATTTTTAAGATGTTTGCAACAGAAACTTTTAAGAACCGTATATTTATTTTTCACTTAATTTGCCATAACTCTGGCCTAGCTTAGTAAAATCCTAAAGAGAACACTTCATAGGCTATAAAACAATCCTCTAATGTTTTATGATTCTAGATCAAGTACATTTTAACATACATGTTTCACAAACTATATTTTTGAGTGAGTCTGGACAAGAAGTCTGGTCTTGTGTATTTAAATAATGAAAAATAATAATAATGAAAGGTAAAATATTTTCTGAAGTACGTGCGACAAAACATAAAAATGACAATTTTCTTCCTAGGTCAGGGGCCATAACTACTACAATACTGAATGAATCAGGACGCAAAACACCAGGTGGACAACGGCACATGCTGACCAACATTCCTGTAATATTTGGTGACTTTAGGTCAAATACTTCTGGAGCTACGCACGACACGACATTAAAATGACCAATTTTTTTAACTAAGTCATGGGCAATAACTCCTACATGACTGAATGAATCCGAACGCGAAGCCCCAGTTGCACAATTACTCATGCTGACCACTACTACAATACTGAATGAATCAGGACGCAAAACACCAGGTGGACAACGGCACATGCTGACCAACATTCCTGTAATATTTGGTGACTTTAGGTCAAATACTTTTGGAGCTAGGCACGACACAACACTAAAATGACCAATTTTACAAAGTCAGGCGCCATAACTCCTACACGACTGAATAAATCCGGATGCGAAACCCAAGGTGCACAACTACACATGCTGACCAACATTCCTGTAAAGTTTTGTGACCTTACGTGAAATACTTTTCGAACTAGACGCGACACAACATTCTCGGAAGGTGGGACGGACAAGAGCAAATATATATGCCCCCACCACTCATAGGGGGCACAAGAAGCACAAAATTATATGTCTCCCATGATGGCCTGTCATTGGTGACTGGGCACGAAACTTGCATTTATATTCATTATGGTTTGAATTTGAATTTTGACATATTTGCCAAACACTATAGCGGTCATCTACTGAACATAGGCGTTCATGCTATAATGCTTGATAATCATAATAAGTGAAAGTGTTCTCAAGATTATATAACCTGAATCAGTCTTTATCTAATTGTCAATGACCTTTAACTTTGATCTACTGACCCAAAATTATTCATCAGTTATGATTTAAAGTCTGATGACTATGTGCAAAATTATCATTCAGCTTTCCATAATAAAATATTTCAGTCTTAGGGTCACTGTGACATTTACATTTCATCTACCAGCCCCTTAAGGAGGTAGGTAACCTTCATATTTGTATGTGCGCATGCCCAACCGGAAGCTAACGTGACGATTTACGACGACGTTTACGACAAACTAAATGTGTTTGTATATTCATTCTTCTGAAAACGAACCTGTCTTCGATCTGATGCTTTCTGGTTTAATAATTCAGAAATAATGAATAAACTGCCACAGAAACGCTTCAAAACAGTGGTGCCTTAAAATGACGTCACTGACATCATGACGTTATGTGTCAGTTACCGCGCAAAATTAATTATTTTGAAAGTACGTAATTCTGTGCATTTTTTTTTATTTCACCTATTTTCAAATAACCATTATTTGCTGAAATATTTTTATGAGTCTTTTGCTCTGGATAAAAATCAATATTTTGCTTCTTTTATGTAGTTATATTGAAATGTTATGCGGAATGTAAGAAAATGGATGATGGTAACCAATGTTATTTGGAATATAGTTGGGTGAAAGGTTACTTGTTACGGCCATTTTGAAATAAAAAATCTATCATTTTGATTTGTAATACCTATTTTTCAGGTTCCGTTGATAATTTGTTACTTATATACTAACGCTAAGGTCTAAAATTGTTCAAATTTCGGTAGAAAATTGTGATTTCTTGAATTGAATTGATGTTACCATGGAAACGAAGCCCGTGATCTATGTATCTAAATGTAAAATTCAAAAGCGTTGACACTGGTCTATTTAAGAAACACAGATTCGGCTTTTTATTTTCATTTCAACAATATCCATGAGAATAATAGCAGCATGCTGAACAATTTTTCCATGAAAAATGCCAGACGAGGGGTACTGCTGTAAGTATTCTAAGCTGTAAAATTTGTTTGAATCAATGCAAATAACACGAAAATATAACTTACGTTAGAAATAATATGTTTTATAGTTACATTAACTAGAAAGATAATCTTATTCAATATGTTTTATAAGAAACTACGACAAAAAGCAAGATATAAGCTATTTTAAACATCTCTGTTGCCATGGTTACTTTAAACTTCAAGAAAAATAGGGTACCATGTAAAGTGTTTGGTATTTTGCTAATAATATTACCCAAATAGTCCGTGTTGTTCATTAACAGAATGGTACTGAAGCCGTCGAAAACCCCTATTTTTATACATAGTTGTTTAAAAAATGAGAGAAAATGCGTTACCATGGAAACACGAGCCCCGTGACATATATATTTTAAGCTTTTATTAGAAAGATAACGTGCATACTAGTAAAATTATCAATTATGCAGACTTCTACGGATATCAATGAAACTAAAATACACTGAAAGTGTTAAATATCCGTATTTTCCTTCTTCTTTCATTATGAAATATCTTTGGAGGGTCATGTTCTTCAAACATGAATAGAAATTGAGACAAACGAAATTGAGATTGTAGCAGTTAAATCTTCATATTACACGAAATACAAAAATGTGCTGCGGTTCAACTAATTTGAATTTACCTTTGTAACAAGGTAACCTACCTCCTTAAAGAAAGAGATCATCATAGTACTAAACTACAATGAATTTTGACAATCATAGGCTAAAGCATTCTGCTACTATTGATCAGTTACTGCTTTCAGTCTTCGCCATGCTTTGTGTATAATCATAAACTCCATTCATTGCCTTCCCTTTCCAGTTATTGAAGGCATAATATGAGATATGACCAAATGCTAACTATAACTTTAGAAAACGAATGAAATGCATTTTCAGTTGTGTACACAACTGACATTAGAATTCATATAATTGTGATATTTGACTATCTTATATGAAGTTAAAGAAAGGAAATATAGAGCTAGTTCCAATCATAATTATGCAGCTTACTAGAAGACTCTAGACTGTATATATCAGCTTTTTTCTCATAACAAATCCCCATTCAAAATATATGTTTATCATATAGCAGCTTCATACCTACTCAATATTATTGCTAGTAAGTATTTATTGATTTATATTTATAAGGCCATGCTATATTAATTGTTAGATTATCATCCACTCCCTCTATATTTATGCACCTCCTTACTATTTTTTCAAGATCATCTATGAAATATTTCTATAAAGAATGTCATGAAGTATTAACTTTCAGTTATTAATGCTTATATAATCAAATCCATTTGACAAAAATAATTATTATAATTATGTCATTTTTTCTTTTTAAAACCTCATTAAAGCAAAAATAAAATATCCGATCTGAAATAAAATATACAAAATTTAATCTAGCAATTAATTTATGATGGCCCCAGATACAAGTTAGGAAAACTATACAATGTTATGTATTATTAGTTACACTGCTTGTTGTTGACAGGATACGGGATATACGCTGTCGAAGAAATCCATATCAGGCAAGAGCACCTTGCTACTGTGACAAGATGGACGTACCGGGGACAATAACTATCAGAACAAATCAATACCCTTTACAATATTTGCAAATTTATGCAAAAAGTCTGACATTTCTCTCAATAACTCAAAAAAAGAATACAAAAATTTGATGCAATACCTGCATTTACACTACAGATACAATGAGGCCCGTAGGTTAGTTTGTGACACACGTCCCCCTTAAAACGAAAATTTATAATTTTCTTAAATGAAAACAAAATGACATGCTGTAAAAATACACTGCTATTGTCTGTACACCATATAATACAGTCACCTGTCTACACTCTACTCAAATATTCTGCACCTATATTTTCTCTACCAGGAATTGCTCTAATACTGATCCTATATGGCTGCAATGCCAAAGTGAGCGGTTGATGATCTGTCTATAAGACAAAGTCTTCACCGAACAAATACCGGTGAAACTTAGCTACTGCCCATACTATCGCTAAACACTCCTTCTCTATCCCTGAGTAATGTTGCTCCCCAGGTAGCAATTTCCTTTTAGCATACGCTACCGGTAATTTCTCTCCATCACGTTCCTGAAACAATACAGGTCAAAGTCTGGAAAGCATTTTCTTGACTTCCACCCTACTGTACAAGATTTGGCTGACCCTTTTTCGTCAAATCTGTGAGTGGAACTGCAATAGCGGCAAGATTTGGGATGAATTTTCTGTAAAATCCAACTACACCTAAGAATGAACGTATTGCCTTCTTGGATTTCGGTCTATCGGCATTCTGTATGGCCTGTACCTTTTTTGAACTGGTTCAAGAATCTGGACATCTCCTATCATATGCCGTAAACATTCTAACATCTGAAAACCTATAATACACTTAGTCGGTTTTGCTGTTAAATTAGCCTCTGTTAGTCTGGTTAACAACTCAGTAAGAGTTATTACATTTTCTGGCCAGGTGATTGTATACACTAGGATATCATCAGTGAAGCTATCTGTGTGCCCAAGGTCCTTCAAAACCTTCCGCATCAGTCTGCGAAACGTTGCAGGTATGTAAACTAATCCAAAAAGCATCTTACGGAATTGAAACAAACCTTTCGGGGTTTCAAAAGCAGTCATGGGTTTTGCCTTTTCAGATAACGAAACCTGCCAGTAACTTTTGCTCAAATCTAGTTTAGAAAAATATCTATACTTGCATGAATATACGAGGAAACTGGAAAAGATACCTTGATGAGTGCTTCATATTTTGGAATAAACAAAAGAGGAACTTAAACGATTTCATGAATTTTTAAATGATCTTCATGGAGATATTAGTTTTACTATACATTCAAGTAAAAAAACATTACCATTCTTTGACTTATTGATCACCAAAAACGACACTGACATTAGTACAGATACATGATACCTAAACATTCATTAATGCCACCCAAAGCAAACAAAAAGATACATCCCTTTTAACTTTGCAAGACGCATTTGTACCATCGTATCAGATTCCAATTAAGGCTCAAAAACTTAAAGAACTATATGTTTCGTTAATGAAACAACCCAGAGAGTACAATAAAAAAAAATCAAATTAGATAACAGCTTACAAGGAGAAACTCTCCTCAGACCAGTTGAAAAAGTTCCAAACGTAATCATACCCTATTTAACCCAAAGAATAACGAGATGTTTATTGTTCTCAAAATCGATGTATCTATTTTACAGACTGATTCAACCATGAACGTATTATTA
Organism: Mercenaria mercenaria; assembly: GCF_021730395.1. Taxonomy (NCBI): domain Eukaryota; kingdom Metazoa; phylum Mollusca; class Bivalvia; order Venerida; family Veneridae; genus Mercenaria; species Mercenaria mercenaria. The sequence goes on along the minus strand of NC_069368.1, from coordinate 67,398,477 downwards.
AGAGCCAATAATATCATCAGGAGCAAAAGACAGCTACCCAATTTTAAGTAACTATTAACTAGGGCAATATTGTCTAAATTCAATATACAAAGAAACAATAGGGTTTATAAGTTCAATAGACCTAAATGTAACCTGTGAAAACAGAGTAAATAATCATATTCATTTAACTTTAAAGGAATCATATTTTACGTGAATGAAAACATGTCCTGTGATGTGAAAAATGTAATTTATATTATGACATGTAATGGCTGCCATGAATATTACATAGGTCAAACCGGAGACAAATTAAGAACTAGAAGAACAATTCATTCTCAACAAATTAGAGACCCGTCGGTATGACAATTTCCTGTAAGTAGCCATATAGTCATATCGACTTTTTCTATACAACAGAGCCAAACTTTACTATATTCCCATTTTATAAGATGAAAACTAAAAGTTTATCAACTAGATTAACAAAAGTAAAATACTTTATTGACTGTTTGTAACCGAAATTAAACATGCGGAACATTTCACATGATATGGATTGACAAATAACATTGTAACGTCAATAACTCCCCTGTTTGACGTGGAAATTACGTTCCTTGTTTCTTTGACGTCCACGTCAAACTATTGAATTAATTCCCTTTCTGTTATTGTTATATATTTAGACACACTATATTATCAAGTCACTTTACACGCCCGCTTAGATTTTCTTAAATTTTTATATCAAAGGCATATACTAGTTTCGCTGTGAATATATATATATATATATATATATATATATATATATATATATATATATATATATATATATATATATATATAAAAGTTCAATTTGTAAGGAATAAACAGCAGCAGACTTCTGTGTTTTAAAATTATTTTAATTCTTCACTGTAAGCGCTTTCAATACATATATCTTCAGGCAGTTTACATTTTGAAATAATGTACCTTGACGTCACGTCATAACAAAAATTACGGGAAACGTCGTAAACAGACGTTGCGGCAAACTTCAAGAAAAATGTATTATACACTCAAGAATACCCTGTGTGTGTATGCACACAAAACTTGAAACAGATATATTGCACCATTTGAAAGGGAGTTAATAACTGTGCTTAAAACATATTTATGCTCGATATATCAGTTTAACAAATAATATCAAGATGATTAATTAAAAAGTAATAATAGCTTAAAAATCAATTATGGATACAGTAAAGAGAAAGAATTGCTCAAATTACCCTCACGTTCTTTATGACAAAAGTGGTATATATATTATATATATATTATACCAGATTTGTTGAGCGCCCTTTTCATATGTAATATACGTTCAAAGGCGCTTTACAATTAAACATGTGACACATCGCAGATATGTACGAAAATAACAAAACGTGACATATGCAATCACAAAACTGAAACTGAACAATTTGATTAAACGCCTTTTTTATAAATGATATTTTCAATGGCGTTGTACATAATAATAAAAAATAACAACTATATCATAAATGAACAATGATAATATTTACAGCCTTATTGTAACAAACAGCCATGACCGCACCCCCCACCCCTGAGGTCGTTTTACCCCTATTGCCAATACCAGTGCTTTAAACATCTGGTACGCCCAGACGGGCTGCATATAGTGGTTCAACCTCCCGGTAAATGGTGCCATTATGTACTATTTTAGAAAGAAATACCACACATTTCAAGTGAAACTCAAGTCTTGCGAAAAACACACACATAGAACGTCATAACCCTTAAAATGTGACATGATGAAATAAAAGATGGATTGTCAATTTAGTTAATTACATGATGAATTGTACAGTTAAGAGACCTTCGTCAGCGACGAATGACTTGCTGTAGTTCTGTATTACAAAAATAACAATGACATATTTATTATGAGTAGAAACAGTCACAGTTGGTATCTATGTGTTGTAGAAAATTTTGAAAAGGTGTGTTTTGAGAGCTATTTTGAATGAATTAAGTGATGAATCTTTTCTGAGATTGTCAGGGAGAGAGTTCCATAGTTTTGCGGCGGCAACCCTGAAACTTCTATCCCCGTAGGTAACCAGTCGACTTTTTGTGGCACAAGGGTTGTTGCTGCATTTGCTGACCTCAGATTTCTAGTTGGCACGTACACCTCCAGTAAGTCTCTCATATACACCGGCGACTGTCCATGCAAGGCCTTGAATGTTTGAATGAGAATTTTGTATTTGATTCTATCTTGTATTTGAAGCCAATGAAGATCTTTAAGGATTGGTGTTATATGTTCAAAACGGGTTGTTTTCGTAATAAGACGTGCAGCTGTGTTTTGGACATTTTGCAGTTTGCTCGTTGTTGATTTTGGCACGCCGTACAAAAGAGCATTGCAGTAATCTAATCGTGAGGTCACAAGCGAGTTTATCAGGGTTTTTGTGGCTTCAGTTGTCAAATATGGTCGAATATGACCAACGTGTCGTATTTGACCGTAGCATGTTCGAGTCACAGAATTAACATGATGGTCCATGTGCATGTTCGAATCAAGCGTAGCACCAAGGTTTCGAACAGTTTTTGATGGTCTTATGCTCGATTCGCCAACTTTCAGTTCTAGATTTTCAACATGTTTTGAGTGTTTTTGACCCGAAAAAGAATTACTTCAGTTTTGTCTGCATTCAATTTTAACATGTTTGAATTCATCCATGAGATGATTTCTTTCAGGCATTGTTCAACTCGTGTGATTGTGGCTGCCTTTGATGCTTGGTCAACTGGTTTAAACGATAGATAGAGTTGGGAGTCATCTGCATAAAAGTGGTGGTTTAGACCGTGGTTTCTACAGATGGACCCGACTGGCTTTGTGTACATCGTGTAGAATTTTGGGCCTAGAACAGATCCTTGAGGAACACTGAATTTCATAAGGACTGGTTCAGAGAGTTTGCCATCGATGCATACTGTTTGGTAGCGGTCTGTTAGATATGATGACACCCATTGAAGGGGTTTATCGGCAAATCCAAAATTAAATTGAGTCTGTGAAGAAGGGTGTTATGGTCAATGGTGTCGAATGCAGCCGACAGGTCCAACATCACAAGTACTGTGACGTCACCCTTGTCAAGGGATTCGAGAATGTCGTTCTGAACTTTTAACAATGCGGTTTCAGTTGAATGAAATTTTCTGTATGCTGACTGGTTTATTTCATGTAATTGATTGTTCGTCAAATGTTCCTCAATTCTTCTGTTTACCACTTTTTCAAGGATTTTTGAGAGGAATGGCAGATTGGAAACAGGCCTGTAATTCTTGAGTGTGTTTTGGTCAAGACTTGGCTTTTTTAACAATGGTCTTATTCGTGATGTTTTAAATGATTCTGGGACGATTGCACTTTCTAGAGAGATGTTAACAATTTTCGTCAATATTGGGAGAAGTTCGTTTATACAAGATTTCAAGAGCCATGTAGGAAGAGGGTCTAATTCACATGACTTATTAGCTGACTTTTGAACAAGCTTTTTCACCTCCTCCTCTGTTGCCGGACTGAAACTAGTCAAACCCGCGGTATCACATCGTGATATGCGTCCGTCTTCTGGAGTAAATGATTCATTCTGATCCTGGGATGCAATATTAGTTCTGATTTTTTCTATTTTATCTATGAAGAAATCGCTGAACTCCTGTGCTAGTAGTTCTGGGTTCTTGCCTGATGGAAGTGCCGCTTCACTTGGACCGTTCAATAAATGTTTCGTTATTTTGAACAAGCTTTTTTGGTCTCGTTCACTTGATTCTATTTTCTCTGAATAATAATCAGTTCTTGCCTTTTTTAACATTTTGTTAACGATTGCGCATTGGTTCCTATACATTAAGTGGTAAACGGCGAGTCCTGAAGTCTGCCATTTACGTTCTAGTTTACGTTTCAAATGTTTGGCGTCGTGGAGCTCCTCCGAGAACCAGGGACAAGATGGTCTTAATGTGATGGTTTTTGAACACAAAGGCGCATGATTGTCAATTAAAGCTGAAAGTTCACTGTTGTATAATGAGACGAGAGTTTCTGCATCCGATGATAGCCAATGATAGAAATAGCATGTATACATATATGAAAGTTTCATATCATTGGCCGGTCCCACAACGGAGGCCGATTCCGCAACGATGGCCTTATATAACTTCTAGCCATGTTTCCATAACGGTCGCTGATTTTTTATAGAAATCAACACCGAAGCTTCGGTACACTATTGCAGTATTATAATTATGTAATGGTTTTGTTTAACTGCACTAACGAGAGAAATAATAACGTGTATTAACAAGGCAATTCACGTGAAATGCTGCGTCAATGCTGAATATTAATTCGCGTTTTGGTCGCTGTTTACTAGTACTCACTACCAAATAAGTTGTAAAAAAATGTTCGGCGATAACCATGAATGTTTCGAATCGCATGTTACTTCGGTCTCAGTCACCAAAAATCCCACGGAATTCTGCAAAACAGAATGTGTATTATCCCTATAATTGAATGCGTCATCACTGTCCTATGAGCGAGTCAAAAAGTGATAACTAAAAGATATAATATCCATTATTATCATCTTTAATTATTGAAATATATTTTACTTATTAGCATACAACATCTACCAAGAAGACCCCAATAGATCAGAAAAATATTGGGAAACCTACTCACTTAATAAACGACAACATCTGCCTAAATCAGAAAAAGAAGAAAAAAATAATATCGGTAATCTGGACATGGTGACCACCTGTCTATAATGGTCAAATACTGGTAGTTTGAAAGAAAGAAATAAAATTATCCAAAATAGAAGAACGCGTGTATTTACATCGGACTCATATTTCAATTTGTGCGGTCAAACAGCTAAATCAATACAAAAAATAACCTTTTCCAAACTCAGCACCCGATCGTGTACACAAACCTTGTGCTCACTGACAACATTATTCCTATAATCAAATAAGTCTTGTTTAATTTGGTGCCTGCTGAGTTCGTGCACTGTTGCGTTACAGTCATCCACAATTCCATAAAGGTCATCCGAGAGGGTTTTGACCTCCACGATCTTCGTATCTAGATGGTTACTACGTAATCATAACACATTCCTTAAAAGCTTGAATGTATTGAATGGTTGATTTTTTCTTACTAAAATCCCATGTTTTCATGGTTAATGATATTTTTGAATTGTTCTATATGTGTTTACGGGTGATAGTTATAAATATTATATCAAGCGAACACTGAACTTCAACGGTGGATGAACAGTCTGTAATAATGTTATGTAATGTTAAAACAACATGGACATTCGCAAATAAAATGTTAATACGTTTTAGATCTGATCCCCGTGGCCTATCCCTCCTAATAAAAAAAATCCTTTGACTGGATATCTGCTTATACTCCCAAAAATTTATTCTTATATTTCAGGTATAAATAATGGAAAGACGCGTTCAGCATCCTCAAAAATCGTCAAGCTTGTTGTAGGCCCTAACTAATAACAGTTTACTTTCCGGAATTTTATGCAAAAAACTAAAACCTGTCGTGAGCGGTGTAGGAAATTGATACTAAATGTAAACTTGACTTAGAGGTGTGCCGTAAGACGACATTAGCATACTAGTAGAGGTATTGGCCCGACGACTGTAGCCCTCGGACCAATAGTAGTCCGGCATGTTAATTATACCTTAATATGATTAAAATATGTTGTACAGCATCATTAAATGTTCGTTCATATAATGCACGGGAGCCTCAACAGAATTCCTTGCCTCTGATATTTCTGTTGTCAGTGGGATATGCGACTCGCTCTCATTTAAAACAAATCAATGATTCAAATGATATGCAAATTAGTAACCTGACGCAATATACTTGTCATATTAATCAATGCATATCATTAAATACTTTATCAAGTTAAGCATCTCCATACTTTAAAACAAGAAGACCATACTGTCTCATGATCACTCAGCTGAGTTTCAAAGCCACTTGGTAAGGATTCGCCAAAGAAACAAAAACAATTTAAAGTTCACAAAACGATTTATACTACATTGTTTCTTAGATTTTTGTAAACCTTAAAGGTACTACAATTTTATATTTCATCACCATTACTAAAAATTTCATTATTATGGTAGTTCTGCACGTTCAGATCAAAATTTATCTACAATGTATAATTTGATTAAACATTCAGAATATATTAAGAACATTTGGCAAATAAAAAAGATAGAATTGAGTGCTCGATTTTCGATACTAGTAGACTGAATAGATAAAAACAAGTTTTCGTAATGGAAGTCATAATGGAAAATCACAATTTTGATACAATGTAACAATTTCGCAAATGCAAACAGAAATTTACAGCACATTATTTCAAAGGCAACCGCTTGTTGTTTTAACAGTTTATACTGTTGATTCTAGCATGAAATCATCTTTACACGTCTGATGACACTAGATGTTAGAAAACGATCTATAATAAGCATCAACCCTAATGCTGCTAGACGTTATTGAGCATAACACAGTTTTGTAGTTTTAAATAACAGTAAACTGTACATTGACCAAACGGTAAGTGTATGTGTCAAAAAAGTTACGTATGTACCAAGTTCGGTGGTAATAATGACAAAGTTAGGCATAAGGGATACAATGTTCTTTGGAAACAGTTAATTCCACTGCGAAGGGCTAGTTTCAAGCAATCTGACGGTCTTTCGGCACCGTAGTATGATGTTCTACCATTTTATTCTCAAGTACTTTAATCCATGTCTCATGGACGGACAAACAAGTCCAAAACAAAATCTCCTGGATAATAGATTTGTTAATGCATTTTTCCCTTTGCAATGTTACAATAGAAATATGAAACGATGCATACTAGCTGTACCTGCTTTACTGTTGTTGTTGTTTTTTCGATGCATTTTTGCGTTTTGTGTCAGAAGTACAGGTGTGGTACTGGCATTGACGACGGTGTCCAGTTGTACCCAATGTCGTCTGATCTTGGACTTCCTGTTACCTTCGAAGAAGAAAAAAGACCGCGTTACAAGGCTTTGTTTTGACATAATGTACATTATTATTATTATTATTATTATTATTATTATTATTATTATTATTATACCAGATTTATATAGCGCCCTTTTCATGATAAACACGTTCAAGGGCGCTTTACATATATTAAACGCAGCCACACAGCAAAATTTATCCTCTACTTGTACAGACAGAGCGATCTGACCAGAGGTTCACAGTGTGATAAAGCCCCCAGAACAAATAGAGAGAAATCATTTTAGATACAGGCCTGTCCGGCTAACTTAGCCTAGCTCTTTGCGAATAGACATACTGGTCTTTGGGAAGAACAAGTACAGGCCTCTTAGTTAGGTGGGAGACACTCAAGAGCATCTGAGAAATTTCCAGTGCCTGGACCGGTATTTGAACCCTGGACCTCTGGATTGACAGTCAAGCGTGTTACCACGGCCCATCGTACATGTAACACGTAAGAAATGATAAGAGTTGAAATTTATAAGATTAAGGGCACGCATCGTGATTTTAAGTTAGTGTTGTTCATACATAACTAAAACAAGATATCTAGCATTCAAGTGTCAGGCAGGTTTATAGACTGAAATAATACATATTGCTAGCTTTTTACTGTTTCAAACGAGTTCACTTACATGGGGGGTAGGTGGTCTACGAATGTGCACATCGCAAACTATACATCAAAATGTTTGTAAGAGTCTTAAGTTTCCAAAACCAGTTGATGCCAGAATGCAAGTGGTGGGCAAAGTGCTCAAATTCAAGATGGCCGCCAATATGGCCGCCGAAAATTAAAATTCATACTATACATATTGACTGGACAATATGTTTCAAATTTAAAGGCATCGTCCTAGTCTTATAATAGTTTCTGTTGCAGAATAGATTAAAGATAGTATATTTCATCTTTAACTAAACTGAGATAATTTTTTACAAAATATGATGGATTTTGCATGCAAAATGATCAGGAAAAAAATGTTGTTATACATACATTCTTTTAATAATTCTACCACTTTTAATAACTTGATTATATTTTACAAGTTTTATGCTTTATAATGTTAAGAATTTCATAAACTATATCATAAGTATTTGACATGACAACTTTTAATTAAATTATTATCTGTTAATCCAGCAATCAAGGGTTAAGTAAACAGCTTAGTGGGTGGGGTAAATCTATGTACACTTACATAAAATATGTGTAATACTTTAAATTTCATACTAAGTAAAGGTGCAGGTTTTTATGCCCCCGGCATCTACTGATGCGGGAGACATATAGTGATTGTCCTGTCCGTCCGTCCGTTCGTTCGTCCGTCCGTCCGTACGAGGTTAACCAGATTTGACCGTTTCGTCTAGCACCAGTACCCTAACTAGAATGACTTGAAACTAATGCAGATGTAACCTGTGACCATTCCTAATCTTCAGACATCACCTGACCTCAGTTTGACCTTGATCTCGATCTTGACCTCGTTTTGGACTTAGGTTGCTTTGTTTCGACAAGGATTCCACCGGGGGCATCAAGCGTTTATTGACGTATCTCCTTGTTTAATATGCAAATTGTTTTTCTTTTCTTGACGGAACAAATATGTGAAAAAAAAAACTATTACATGTATAAAATGTGTCATATATACCGATATTAGTAAAACTAAGTTACATAATTGTTGTGGGTAATCAGTAAAAGATGAAAATATATCATTTTCACATTATGACACGGTTCGATCTTTAAGTAAACAAATATTTGCTGAAAGTAACTAAAACAGGCTGACATATAAATTAATAGAATATTTCTTTAGCAATTACATAAAATACTGATTTAAACTAATTAAGTGTTTGCTGGTCGTTTTCTTGTAAAAAGAGAATGTAAAAATGATTAATATACAACATACGCAATAATGTCTTCACATTTTATGTTCAATTGTAAGCTTGTGAGATATGATAATATCAGTAAAATATGGAATACTGCTCTGCAATGACACCTTTTTAAGATTTGAATAAATAACCTTTAGAATTAAAATTAATTTTAGAATTAAATTCTAAAAAAAGAAACACCAACATACATTGAACACATATTGTTTGATACAAACTGACACAATATGATTTAAGTAATCTACATGTAAGTCATGGTTTTGAAACAGCAACATCTTAATTTTATTTATTTGTCATCTAAGAAAGCATATCTTTTCTCATACTTTGTAGTATGAGATAATTATACACAACAAAATGTAAAAAAGCCTTAAATTGAAGAAGGTCTTTGAGAACGTATGCAGGAAGATATCTAGGCACTTTTTAATGGGGTTCTTTGTATAGGTCAAATACGCACAACTCATACATAAACTGTATTTGCGATTAAAACTTTACTTGTAAGACGTAAGTAGTTTCTGTAAAAATAAAATGCTTACTTATATCTATAGAAATGAGTTCATCTTTGGGATCACATCACGCGAATATTCAGAGGGGCCAAGCCCCCGCCTCCCGTATGTCTGATCCAGCAATGCATACATCTTCGAACCTTACAGGTGGCACGAGGTATCCTACCCCTAACCGGAATACAAATGAAATTAGTTCATCTTTGGTATCGCATCATGCGAATATTCAGAGGGGCCGAGCCTCCCCCTCCTGTATGTCTGAACCGACGGGTCAAGCAGCATTAATATTGAACCTCTATGCTGGCAAAGTGTGCCAGACTCCTGCTACATATAAACCAGTTCTGACTATGGCATCAAGAGGTACTGGGCGACAAGTACCTCCGCTGGACGTCCACTTGACGGGGGCCAGACTGCTATTTCTAGACCACCCTACCATATGGATAGTACAGGCGATCACCCCCCTCCTATTGACAAAAATGTACCCGCAACAGTTTCTGCATCAAAACCCACAAGTTGCATTTGGAATAATATCCGTCCACCTGATCAAAAAACTCTGGTTCGACCAGCCTACCCTATGGTTGACACCGGGGTTCAGGCCCCTAGAATTACTACAAATGCACCGCTTATGGCTCATGTACCACAAACAAACGGTTGTTCGATCCTTTCCACATGGAGCTGGTGACCATGTTGTTGCACAAACACCCTACTGTATGGGTGGCACACTTAGTACAAATATACAAGCTCCCTCTCGCGTAGCGCAACCCAGGGATAGTCATTTGTGTCAACCCCTGGCACCCGGAATAGGTATCGTTGGGGTTCAGTCCATTCCAACCAGTATAGCTGGGTCCGGTCTGGCCTCAATCCCAAATACTACAGTTGCTGCACTGCCATCTTACTATACAACTGCGTCCTTTGCACAAATGCCCGCTAATGTATCTTTAGTGGCCTCGACACCATACACTATGGCTGCTTCAATGCCACCTGATACCGTGGCTAATCCAATGATCCACACCCAGTTTATGCAAATATGCATGCCAGGGCACCGTTCTTAGTGCCTGCCACAAGGGCACAGATCTTACCTAGGGTAAATGAGTCGATTGCGGCTCAGATCATGTACCCTTGGGGAGGTTCTGGTCTGTTATATTCGGATTCAAGAGATACAACCCCTTATGAACATCAAGTGAGTGTTGTGGCTCAAGCCAATTTACCAGCCAATGATTCCATCTTGAACCATGAAACCTGGGCCCCCAGGGGCTATTGGAGACTCAACTTCAGGCGCCTTATGTGCTCTCAAGTAATTCTTGTTTGCAAGACTATAATAGCTCGGGTGTGCGGTTTATGATCCAAAATGGGGTTGCCCTCGCACAACCTTCCCCAAGACCAAAAGAAAATTCTAAAAGATACTTTAAGCTGCCAAAACTGCCACCATATGATGGCATCTCAAGTTGGCGAACCTGCCGTCATAAGTTTGAATCATGCACGTTATAATAAGTGGGGGAAGAACAGAGCAAATTTCATATAGAATTGAACCTTTCCGGAAAGGCAGGGGAGTTCTTCTCAAACTCAATCACACGTAGACCTAACATCTCCTATGAAGAACTAATTATAAAATTGGAACGGAATTTTGGGGATTTAACACCCCTCCCCCAGCGCCCCCACACACACACACTGAAATATATCTAGTCCAACTTCAGTCTGCTACAAAACGCCCGGATGAGAGCCTTGACGATTGGTCAGATAGGATGTTAGAATTGGCCACTGAGGCATTTCCATCCGTTGACCAGCCATTGATAGAATCACATGCTGTAACCCGTTTTGGTTATGGAATGCGGGACGTAAGTGCAGCTGAACATGTGATCCATCTCAAACTAAATTCGGTACGAGTAGTGTATAAAATAAGGTGTTTGGCGTTATTTAGCCCCACCTAGCCCCTTAACCCCTTCTAAAAAGTTCAACACCGACCAATTCAAATTTAAAAATTCCAAAACCAACCAGTCTTTACCCTCTTCTAAAATCCAATACCAAGCAATTAAACAAACATCTGCCACACAATTAAAAACCCCCACAATTTTAAATCCATTTCATTTAAAACACCGAGAAACAATTTTCAATAGTAATGTCCTTATTGGTAAAACACAACACATTAGATTTTTACTACCAGTTTCTAAATCCCCATACAAATTTATCCAATAGAGAGAGTTTACCACACGAAGAGGCAATCGATATGCTAGATTATTCTTTTCAATATAGTGTTGTATTATACATCGGACATTTATCAACTTAGATAAAGGAATGGAATGCTATTTTGAACAGTTATGACAAAGGATACGTCTTATAAAGTTAAATAATTAACGAAAGGACTTATAAGAATACTACAACAATATTATATCAGACGACACACTGGAACTTTCTTTGCTTAGTAAAAAAAAGCTGCCCAGAAGCAAGCTGTTGTCATATAACACAACACAAACAACGATTGAAATACTGTTGAAAAACGACGTTAAACCCAAAACAAACAAACGATAGAACAGAAGAAGGAAAATTAAAAACGATTAAATGTAAGTTTCATTTGCTATCTTTAACTAACTTAGAAAAATATTTGTGTTCAATGCTTGAATATTTTGAAATTGGAGTAAACCAGGGTTTTCGTACACATTCTTTGAGATAAAAATCCCTGACATTTCCTCTGTATTTTGTAAAATTCCCTAACTTCCCTGACACGTATGAACCCTGCAAACAATCTATTTATTTTTTTTCTATTTTCAGGATATTTACCAACATTTGCTTCCGTACATTGAGTATTTGAAGGTGTTGTTGCATCGAAAGAAAAGGATATTATAACAGAGAAGGATTATAGAAACTTCTTTTTGATTCGTTATTTTATGAATTTGCAAACGACCATAACAACATTTTAAAATGTGCTTTATCCATTGATTATATTTCCAAATATTTCACAACCATTAAAAAAGTATTTCAAAAAATAAAATGGTAAACCAATACAAACAAACCAAACGAATACAGTACAGCGTTTGTATTGATTTACATGTATCCAAGTAGCAGACGACACCTTGAGATCACACTAGTTTTCCAATAGTTGCTTTATCTGTGCGTTAGCTGTAAAAAATCACTAAACCGTATGCTTATGCCATAAGCACACGCATGACTGAACATAATAGTTTCATATTGTTAGAATCACTAAACCGTATGCTTATGCCATAAGCACACGCATGACTGAACATAATAGTTTCATATTGTTAGAATCACTAAACCGTATGCTTATGCCATAAGCACACGCATGACTGTACATAATTATTTCATATTGTCAGAATCATTCAACCGTATGCTTATGGCATAAGCACACGCATGACTGAACATCATAATAATGAGAGTTGATAGTCTTATATTGGAACAATTAACTTTTATTATTGAAATAATATTTTATTGTTTGTTCATTATGTTTTACATGTTTACTCTCAGTGTTTTATACAATAAATCATAAATTTTTATACCATCTTGTATCATTTTTAGGAAAAATAAACAATAGTAACCACAGAGTGTACTTGTTTTGTTTTGATATTGAACATTGTTGTGCTTTACATTTGGTATATATTCAATTACCTCCTTCGGCGGAGGAAGTCCAAATGGATCGAAATACAAAGTATTTAAATAACAAACCCAATGTGTTCCAAGCCCAACAGAGTCGTCGAAATTTATAATTCCACATCATTATTCGACTTTGATTTTGGTAAACCTGTGGTCTCCGAGAGTTTTACTCTTGGTAAATTATTTCTACTAAATACACCCCTAAAGTTTTTAATTTTAATTGTTTTACCCATTGTTCTATTTCAAAGTTAAAAATTTGGGTTTTTGTTTATAAATTTTATTTTTTTTTTTTAATATGGGAATTCGCCCTGTACGGTCTCAGTTGGGAATCAATCTGTAAAACCCTGTCCTTTCCCCCTTACCAGTAAATAAAGATGTAATTAATGGTATTCCTAGACTAGCAGCCAACATACCTAAAAAACCCACCGTCTTGTTTTTGTTTTTGTGTTAATTTAATCACTCCATAGCCTAAAAGCTGCCTTTTTGGATTAGGTGTAATATATGGTATATCATATTTCTCTTATATTAGCTACTGAAACCATAACCATTTCCAAGTAATTTACTGACACCAGTACTGGCAAGTCCTGATAAAGCACCGATACCAAGAGGGGCTAATATTTTTGGAGCTATTTTTGCTGCCATTGGAAGAATTGTTTTTCCTAGCAAACCAGCCAAAGCTCCTAAAAATCCACCATTTTGACCTTGACTGGACATTTGTTTTCTTGAAATTGTAATTTCTAACCCCTTCTTATTTCTAATAGATTTTTCAATTTGATTAATTTTTGTTTTTGTTAAAAGTAAAGGGAAGTTTCCACGTAATTGTTCATGTTTTAATCTGAAATTATATGGAGTTTTGTTGTTGTAGGCTCGGGCTAAATTTTTCTTTTGTCCATCTGTAAGGTTAACTTTATATTCAATATAATTTGTTGACATTATATACTTCATATTTATTTTATTTTAATTTTATTTTATTCTATTTAAACAGTAACAAGTTCATTTCCAATAGTATTTATTTCAACTGTTTCTTCATACAATACAATTGCGTAAACCCCGATATCTTGAGTGGGAATGAAATTTAAACGAAAGTGTAATGTAATATGCTTAGAATCTTCCGTTAATTACTTCCTTTTTTATATTCCAAGTTAAAATGAACAAATCCGAACAAACTTTGAAAATAAAATCTATTTAAGCATCTTCCAGTAGTCTTATCATTTTGTTTAACAATAAATTAATTCATCATCATATATTCTTGATTACTTGATGTATTCTGTTTCTGGATAAAAAACACCATTACCTACTTCAAGCGACAAGAGCTCAAAGTGCATTATTATATTGCAGCATTAATTTTAATGTATCTAAAAATGTGGAAAATTTTCTTGATTATTACTTTTGTCAGTCGTTGAAAATAAACAAATACATGTTGTGGTTTTTTACACCAGCCGTATCTAAAGTTGTATTAATTTTGTATCACTGATTGTGTTATCATTTCCCGAAGGTATGACCATCTGCTTTTGTAAATCTTTCAGCAATTAAATTAAGTCCAAAATCATTAAAAACCAAACGTGGAACCCATAGAATTAATTTTGTTACAATTACTCTACCAACACCAGTGTCATTATTTCTAAAAATTAATTCATCATCATTTGTCAGCTGCAATATTATTTGAATTTGACTTGGAGGTAAATAATATTAGTTTCTAAACCATGAAAAAATGAAAAAATATATAGCGGAATCTTTAACATTTACCTCATTACCACCTTGGATTAATACCTTTCTAAAAGCAAAACCTTATATAATCCAGCTTGATCATTCCTGCTCTCAGCAGTAGCAGAAAATATCTGAATAAATATATTCGTTTGTTCCAGTTGATTCTGCATAATCATTAGATAATTCAACTAAATTTTTTACATTTACTACCTTATATAAATCATCACAATCATATACAATTTTTCCATTTTGATTAACCTTCATTTGGTAAATTAATGAAGCTGCATTATTAATTAAAGCAATTTGATTATCCTTTCCACCGGCACCATAATTAGCACCATCAGCAAGTTTATTAACCGTAAACTTACTTCAAAATAACCATTAAACCAATCAAAATATGAGCTTCTATCATTAATTGTAAATTGATATCCGTTTTTTTTTTGTTGCTTATTACCATTTCCCAAGACAGATATTAAAGCATTATCTAATTGAATAGGAGTTAGTTCATATCTTTCACAATATTGTTTTGTTCTAAACATGTATATATTATATATTATTTTATTTTTTATAAATTAATCTTTTAAAATACGTTTATGTGTTCAACGTCCTGACAATAATCTATTCAATCTTATATTAATATCCCCTTATTATTTTTAATGTTATTCTTTTCCTTGTAATTCCTTAGCAATTAAATTGCCAACTGCCTGAGCGGGTTTTTCTTTTTAAATTTTTCAACAATTTTATTAGCAGTTAAATTTCAACTTCCATTCCAACCTTTTTTGTTCCACTTTCTAACGCAGCTTTTCCTGCGTTTTCCAGAGCTTTTTTTCCAGCAGATGCAACTCCACTTGAAAACAATTTCGTTAAAGTGTCAAAGATACCTGTACCAAGGACTGAATCCTCGGAGACCCCAGGTCTACCATGTATAATTTCTTGTCCTGTAAGAGCATTAACATAAACAAATATTCCTTTATTTTTTATCATAAACCTTCTTGTACATATATAAAACTAAAATTTATATTTCTTTAAAATTAATGAAAAACTTGTTTCAATTTTATTTAAATTAATTATTCTACAAAAATAGTCTGTAATATATATTCTTATTGATTTTATCATAGTTTTTATTAACTTCAGAATATCCAATTTAAATCCGAGTTCTTTTGTAAATGGATAAGCTCTTGTTAAATATGCAGTATTAAAGCATAGATAATATCACTGAAATTACCATCAACAAGTGAATTATCAATAAGATCACAATGAATATAAATTGTATCCACAGAGTTAGTTATATTTGGTACTTCAGTTCCCCATTCAGTATTTCTCAATGCTTTTTTTCTCAAATCCAAGCAATGTATGAAAATTTGACATTCTTAAATCCAACATAAAATTATCTTTAATTGAAATCAAAATCTTAAAACTACTTAAATCAAATTCTAAACTTATTGGAGCAATGTCTGATTTATCAAATTCATAATCATCATTACTTATTAATGTTTCCCTTATGTAATTATTAATATCAGTGTAACTGTAAGAACCATTTGTAAATATAATATCTTTCCAATCCTTACCATTATTATAACGAATTCTTTATTGTCATATTCATCACTAATATTATGCCAAGAATAGGTCATAGTGTTAATACTACCCAAACCAACAGCATAATTTTATTTTATCTAAAATTAAAGAACGACTAAATCTGAATTGTAAAATCACTAGGGGTATTATTTTCGTAATTTTTTACTGTTTCAGAACTTAACACAATTTTTTGTTCCATTTATATAATTATTAAACATATTTCTAATAAATTTCAAGAAAAATATTTTTTATATAACATTTCATGTTGTTCTGGTAAGAGTGAATTCAGTTTTTAATAATTCATCAATTATTCAAAATACCTCATTTTTTTAGTTCTTCATTATTATTTCCAGCATCAATTGAACCACAAATTAACTCCAAATCATTAACCAATTCTTTTGGATTACACGGACAAGTACCATAACCTTGTCCCCTAATTATTTTTTTAAATTTCATAGATCTTTTATTGATAGGTAATCCTGATTTTTCTGTTAATTTCTTAAATATTTTTACTGAATGGATTGAATGTTTTTTTATTATTATATCTTTTATTAATCAAATCAATTAAATCGTTAATCTACTTTAGTTTTAAATTTACTTCCTATCCTGTTATTTTATTTTAGCGATTAATCGTTTTGACCATAAAGTTTATTTAAATTAATAAACAAATTACCATAATGGCCGCTTGGTGAAACTTTATAATATCTTATTCCTTGTCCAACCGCATTTTTTAAACCAATAATATGTTCTAACTGTATTTTATGCTTTATCAGTTCAGTACGGTCATTTTCTAACTCTTCTATTTCTGCTACATCATTTCGGGTTTTTATTTTCTTTCCTTTTCTACCGGCTATTGTACCATTTAAACTTTGAACATCCTTGTTAACGTTTTCTATATCTGCTCTAAAATCTTCTTCATGTATTTTTTACTATATTCATTATATTTTTTTAGTCATTATCTAAATTAAAAAAATAAGACATTTCATTCGGGGTTTTATATCCATATATTTTTATAACACCAAGATTTATACCAACATCAAAATTTGGTGTAATTGGGCCTCTTTTTCTTTTTAATCTTTCAACATATTCTTTAATTTCATCTTCTTCAAGCGGATCAAACATATCACTCCTAGATTCTTTAAGATATAATTTAATAGTCCCGTCTTCCATTTCCTCAAAGCCGTAATCTTTATTTAAAGTATTAACTGAATCTTTTGATAAACTTCTAAGCTCTCTTTTTGTCCAATTTCTTTCTAATAGATTTGCTAATAGTAATTTTTCATACTCTTCTTCACTTATTGAACTGTCTGTTGGTAAAAAAGACCCTTCTGCCTTTTTTCTCCCATAATCTTCTAATTCATCCCCCAAATCTATTGGTTTTAGAACATGTTGTTGTTCTTGGAATAACTCCGGTAAACCCCGGTATGCTTCTATATCTTTTATTTCATCACCTAGTAATGCTAATTGTTGTTTTATTTCAGGTAATGCTTTTAACTGACTTGATAATTGTTCTTTTTGACTTTCTATTCCTTCAGTAATTGGCTTATAAATTTCAGTGTACATATCCCGATTTCTAGCTTTTCTAATTTTTTTCTCTCATTATTTCTTCTCTAAGAGCCCTCATCTTCTGCCCGACTAAGTTTTTTCTTATTCTTATTTCATTAAGTTTTGATTGCATTTATATATAATAATGTAAGATAATGTAAAATAATGTAAAATAATGTAAGATAATGTAATATTATTATATAATGGAAATTCCAAATTATGATACAAAAAATGATAAATCTAATAACTTTAAACAACATTATCCTTTTATGCCAGATTCATGTTTTAGAATGTTAATATGTGGATCTTCTGGATCTGGAAAAACAAATACATTAATGCATATGATACGAAAACCTCTTATATATTATGATAAATTATACTTGTATGCTAAAAACCTAGAACAATCTAAATATCAGGATTTAATTAAACTTTTAAATGGAATTGCAGAAAAAAATAAAATAAATCCAAATGAAATACTTGAATATTCAGCTGATCCCAGCCAAATTGAACCTTTGTAGAAATCTTGAATAAAAAAAAACAAAAAAGTAATAATATTTGATGATTTTGTATGTGAAGATAAAAAGGTTCAGAATGAAATAACAAAATACATCTTTCAAGACGTCACAAAAACTGTTGTGCATTTATTTAAGTCAGTCTTACTATAAAGTACCAAAAGATAATTCGGATTAACTGTTCACATATATTTTATTTGAAAGTCCAAGTAAACGAGAAAATGATATGATTTGTAATGAACAAAATATTAACCCTAACTCTTTTGCTAATACAACAAATCAAAAATATGATTTCTTATATATTGACAAACCAAGGAAGTTTTTAAGAAAAAACTTTACTGGTAATATATAGATGGAAATTTTCAATGATGTAAAAGAAAGAAGCGAACCTACAGTATAAGTAAATTAAATTTGATATTGATTTAAGTGATTATGCTACTAAAAAACAATTCAAAAACTTAAAAAGGAAAGGGAATCGTATCTTCACAGAAATAAGGAACTTGATAAACACAATGAGCAGAGCATTAGATATGGGAGGTAATAACCTTATAAACCTAGGAAATCCAGATAAACCAAAATGATGCAATTTCGAGACGATTTATGTTTAAAAAAAATCAAGGTGTAATAGATGATTATAATCTTGAAGATATCAAAAGTATAAAACAGACACTAGAAGCAGAAGTAAAGAATATTGAAGATTTAACAAAAGATTTTAAAAAGAATTCATTATTAATAGTTCAATTACAAATAAAATTGAAAAAGAAATGAAAGCTATGGTTGATTCTATTAAAGAAACTTGAAGAGAAATCTGATTAACAGACGAAAACATAATAGAAGTATTTCGAGCCCAATTTAAACATTTTATCACTCATATTCAAGAATTAAAAGATAGTATGATTAAACATGAAGAACTGAAAGACAAGATTATTGAAGCCGAGAAAAAGTTACAAAATATGTATCAGTTAGAAATCAGAACAGAAATAAATAAACTAAATACTGAAACTGAAAATAAGCATAAAGATTTATTAGAATGAATTTCAAATAAATTTGCAGAATATAAATCTGAACTGGAAAAGGTAGCTTCACAAAGAGGTGATGATCACGACACAGCATTAGATAACCTTAAAGAAGAGCTTAATTCTAAAATAGATGAGTTTAAAAAACAAATTCGAGTGTGGTTTAAAGTACTGTTGACAACCGTCATAATTTAAAGTATGCAGACTTAAGTAATATTACAAAAAAAAATTATAAGAAGATATAACGCAGTTTAATGCTAAAGTTGAAGAACATAAAAATGAACTGGACCTTGTAGTTGAAAAATCAGTTAAACAAGGAGAAGCAATTAACACAATTAATGGTCAGCTAGAAAATTTTAAGAAACAACTCCGGATCTTGATTAGTACTGTTGACACACGTCATAATTTAAAGTATGCGGAATTAAGTAAACTTACAGGTTTATTACAAGAAGATATCAACGAATTTAATGCTAAAGTTGAAAAAAAAATGAACTGAACTTTGTAGTTGAAAAATCAGTTAAACAAGGGGTGTTAATTACTGCTAATACTAAAGCAATTTCCACCAATACTGATGCAATTAATATAATTAAAGATCAGCTGGATGCATATGATAAACAAGACGTTGTTTTTGAAAAAAGAATAGACAATATGTATCGTGAAAATAAAAGTTCTGGTGAAGCTACAACAAAACGAGTTGATGATTTAGCTAAAGTAATTCTTGAACATGAAAATAAATTTACAGAATATAAATCTGAACCGGAAAAAGTAAAAAAACGTGAAGTGTTTCTTTTTGAATATAACAGTGGTATTAATTTTGGAGAACCAATACATTCATATATAAAAATGAAAAAGTATTTTGATCGCCACGATGTCTGGATATATCATTTTATGAAAATGTAATTAATAATAATGCGGGCTATTTTGGTGCATTTAATTTGAATCCTGGTAATGACGTAGATTATAAAGATTTTATAAATACAAACCAAGAATAAAACAAGCTGTACCGGATGTGTTATTAAAAAATGTGTTTTTTAACCAAAAAGGCTGGAATTTATATAATAGATATAAGGTTTTATATAACGACGTTTTTTGGTCAGACGGAAAAATGTGAAATATCACATTTCTTTTTAGGTGGTGGCAAGATGGTTTACAGGTAAATTTCCCGGTGGGAGTGTAAATATAACACCCGAGATAGTTGAAAGACATCCCCCACTAAAGATTTTATGTAGTTATCAAAAAAAAAAATTAAAATTTATTTATCAGAAAATACAATGTTTGACATTAATCCTTATGACGATTCATCATCTACAGAAGTATCTTTTGTTCTTATGAAGGATAGTTATGCCAAATTCTACATATTGGAGGAATAAAGTAAATTATAAAGAAAGTAAACTTTTGAATTAATTACTGTATTTTTATATTAACTGGAATAATTAATATAATGGAATATTAATAATAAAATGAAAAGTAAATAAAATAGAAAGACAAATAATAAGAAAACCTCCATTGTATTTAACATGTTATACCGAAGATACTGATAGGATTATTTCAATGGAAAACTGTAAAAGCTAGTCCTGGTTTAGTTCAAATGGTAATAATGTAACAATTAATTTTAAAATTGTATTTTAATTATTCTTGTTGATGCAATTAAATTAGATAAAGGAGAAGCTAAATTACAACTAAAAAATAAAGAAAATGTAATTCTTCAAAGTTACAATGCAAACACAAAGAGAAAAATTATTAATTATGCTAATAAATTTAACATGAATGATGTTATTTATATTACTGGTTTAAATGTTAAAAATATTCAATTAACAATTTATGGTTCTACCTAAAACAATTATAAAAAATCACATCATAAAGATGTTTTAAAAATAAGAAACTATGTTCTTTCTAAAATTCAAATTAAATCATAAAGATGTTTAAAAAATCAAAAATCACATCATAAAGATGTTTTAAAAAATAAGAAACTATGTTCTTTCTAAAATCACATCATAAAGATGCTTAAAAAGTAAGAAACAATGTTCTTTCTAAAATCACATCATAAAGATGCTTAAAAAGTAAGAAGCTATGTTCTTTCTAAAATCACATCATAAAGATGCTTAAAAAATTACATCGTAACGATGTATAAATCTTTTTTTTATTTGTAGGCTTGGTAGTAATTCCATCCTTAAGAATAAATCTTTTATCGTCATAACATGATAACGACGTTTAATTTATAACATAACTAGAAACATTATGTTTTTTCGATCTTATAACTTTAAATGTATGCATACTTGTGTTGAGTTAAACAAAGTATCTTTGTAATCTTTATGAACTATTGTCTTCTTAACAACACTCTTTTAATTTCCTTTACATTTTTAATCTCCTGGTTTTCCTTCCCAGGCGAATTTTTCTAAAAATATGAATACATTTTTACTCCGTAATCCAACAAACTCAACTATTGGAATGCCGGGAGCTTCATCTTTAAATTTTTCTATTACTTTTTTATTATTACCGAAGTAAAATTTGAATTACTTTCGTAATCACTATTATCAAATAATTCTTTACTTTATAAAAGTCTTTATACGCATCTTTAGTTTTAATTTTATAACACAATGAGTCTGTGTCAGTAAATAATAACCTAGCTGAGTTTTAAAACTTTTCTTTAATGTAATTATAATGAAAATCATACATTAAATATTTTGATAAGTCTAGAATGCACATTCCGACGTAACAAGGTCTATTTAATAATAAACTTTCTTTTATTCGATGAATACCAAATAAATTCCCTTTTTAAACATCGTTGAACTAACAAATGAAGGTTTTTGCTATATACTTCAATAAAATATTTCATCATCGGTCAGCTTAATATTAACCCTCTTGCGCAGATTTTCCATCGTCTTACCCAATACAGAGTTGTTCATCAACTTAAAATAGTCCTTTTCAAATGAATTTTTTGCTTCAGATCTTTTCTGTGTATTAAAGTCAATATATTCTTTTAACCAGGAACTTTCATCAAAAGTTAATACTCTATGTATTTTGGTTACTTTTAAACCGAGTTGTGTATACAGTTCAAGATTTTTAAAATGAACAACATATTTTTCCTTTTTCTTTAAAGTTGAAATCAACTTCTTTACATTGCTTTTTCCTATTTCAAATTTTTCTTTAATGTTTTTACTGTAATTAGATAACCATTCATCTGGTATAATAATTTGTTCTGGAGCTAGTGGGTAATCATTATGTAAAGAATGTAATTCTTCCGGATATTCCAAATCACACTCAACATAAAATTACTTTTAACCCTTTGCTATTAATTTCTTAAATTGTTTTTTCGGTTTGTCCATTTAAAGTTACCTGTGGGTAAAGACTGAGACATGGCCCAACCATATAAATTATTAGCATCCAAATACATTATATATTTATGTTCCTTTTCGGGATTATAATTTTTCATATATTTATTATTAGCTTTGCTATATAGCTAATTCCACCCCTAAGGCCTTTTTCAATAAATAGATCATATCAAAATCTGATATTAAATCTAATTTGTTTTAGTCATTTTTAACATAGCATCCCAGGCTAACCCAGGACTACTAATATAATGACATGGATCTAATTTATAATATTCAATGCATATTTTTTCTGAAATTTTCAAAAACGTCAGTCAAAAGTAAGACATCAGTTTTTAAATATAATCATGGTATTCAAACCCAAGATTTTTGATTTAAATTTTTTCCAAATATTTTTGCATGTTCATATTCTTCGTTGGAAATATGTGTTTCATTCAACGCAGAATAAAATTCTTCCTTAGAGGTAACTTTTTTCTTTAAATTTCTTGAACGAATCCATGTAATCATATGGATAAACACCCTTTGTTTTTAATAATTCAATTTTCCTTTTAGGGAATTCTTCCAGAAGATATTTAAATTCTGGAATGTTTTTTCCTAAGTTATTTAACGACTGAGACATAAATTGAAACGAATCAATAAATACTAAAACGCTAATCATAAAAGCCATATATTTTTCCATATTATTAGGAATAACATTGACTTCTTTTTTAAATTCCCTATTGCTGCTAATAAAATGGCTGTCATAACCTCTTAAATTATGAAAAAAAAACAGGAATTTTATGCGTTAGTCTAAAATGAATATTACACTCTAAGTGAGCGCTTCCTATAAATTTTCCAGTTATATGACAATGGTCCCGGACTTTTTTTTGAATCTTTTGTGTATTCTTTTCCACAGATGTGGCAAGATTTCTGCTTTTTAAATACAATTTCGTCTTTTTTAGACATTCTTAATTCTTTGTTAAAGTGCTCTTTAAATATTTCTTTACAATATTCCTCTTCCCCCGAGCATTTTTTCTATAAATTATAACCGCGTTGGGTCCTCTGTAACCTGTGCTGGTTTAGTATATTTGTCGTCATAACAACAAACAACTTTGTAACCATAACCACAATCTATATGTTTTTGATATTCTTCAGTAAATGAAGAATCTGGGTTTGGCTGAGTACCTGAAACTTTTTTAGTTATTGCTTCAAAATCAGCAAAATTATAAAAGTACTTCTAATTGTTTGTGGTAGTTTTTAAATTCAATTTTAACTGCCTTCTGGTGGCATTTTAACACCTTGGGTACCATTAATAGCTAAACAATTTTCAAAATTGTTCTTTTAATATTCTTCTTGTGAAAATTTTGTAAGCATGATTTGCAAAAATGTTTTTTATTTTTACATTTTGTTTTTTAAACATTAATCTATTAAAGTATTTTATCCAAACATAATGTTTTGTTGTTTGTGTTATTTCGTTATTATTAAAATTAATAACATAACACAGTGTTCTTCGTATTGATATTTTGATATGTACAAAGGATAAATTCCCGTAGGTTCTTCATAACCAAATATATTAAATGAAATGTCATTTAAAACTTCTATTTTAGGTATTTGATTTAATGTAACGGGAAATTTAATTCCAGTATAATTAAGATCATTTATATGTTTTTTATATTTTGAATTTTTTTGAGGATCTTTTTCAACAGGAAATTTATAATCTAAATGACACCATCAAAAACATTCGTTATCATCATTCTTTATATTTATTAATCCTTTCATTGGGTGTTGTAATGGTTTTGGTAATTCTAAATAACTTGAAGCAGCCAATGGACTATATTTATATCAATTTATATAATGAGCATCAACTGATTCTATTCTCCAACCGCTTCCTTCTGAAATCCAGTTACCAATTCTATTTATCATTTCATCAAAGGATTGATGTAAAGTGTTTTTTATTTTGTTTGTGTTAATAATTTCTAAAGCTTTTGATTGAAAATAAGCTGATTTATATATTGTATCAGTTGCACTTATTTTTACAAAAGTTATTTTTATACCTTTTAAAGTTTTAAGTTCAGCTTTAAGTATTTCATAAGAGTCGTTTATAGTTAAATATAATTGATTCTTTGGATCTTGTCTATAAGTAATTTAATTTTTAAATTTCTTATAATATTGCTTTTTTGATCTCTCTATTTCCATCTATAATTTTATTTAGAAAAAAAAACCACTAAGGAAAAAAAGGATTAAAAAAATAATAAAAATAAATAAAGTTTAAGAAGAAAATAAAATATTTAAATTTATATCATTTTCCGCTGGTTTTTGATATTCCACTTTTAACTTGTTTTTTTCCTTTGCAGCACATTGTTATTAAGCCAGAATTAATATCGAGGTCTTTAGATGTTGCATAAGTGCTTTTATAATGTTTTTTTTCTTCATCATATCACAATTGATTGCAATAACTTTTTTAGGATTGTTTCGAATATTATTTGGTCTTGGACAATCGCATAACCTTTCAGTATTTTCTTCTTCAGTTGATAGACAACCACATTTCCACTTAAATAAATTATTTTTTGAAAGATAAGGATCTATAACATTTTGTAATTTATCAATGACATGATTTTTATAAATTTGTCGCTAACTATTTGATCAAGTTTTGATTTAATAACATTTCTTCTTTAAGAACTTTCTTATATGAATTTTTGTCTGGATTCATTATTTCTCCTAAAGTGCTAGATAATTTTGGCATAATCATTCTATCTACCTTTCTATTAACCATCTATATATAATATACTTATAGAAAAAAATCTCTAAAATACACACATAAAATTTAATACTACTCTTCTTCTTTTTTACTTTTATATCCGTTAAGTTTAAATTCTTTCATATATCTTTCAAAGGGTATTAAATATTTTTTTTCTTTCTGCATTTTAACAGTATTGTAAAAATATCTTGAATAACTTTTTTCTCTTCTTCTTTCTAGTATCATTAGGGTTATGAACAGCTAAAGCCGCAATCCGTGCTTTTGTTATTATTGTTTTTATTTTTGGTGATGTAATTTTAAAATAGCTTCCTTGTCGTTAAGTTTTAGTCTATTAATAAATATGGTAATTACTGATGGAACAACACCAACAACTGCTATAAATATAGGAATAGCTGGAACAAGTGCTAATGCAGCTGAACAACTAAAGATATTTGTTGTAATATATAACCCAGTACTTACTCTCCCACAAAATTTATAAGTTTTTCTGTAAGCAGCGGCTATTTTAGTTAGGTGAATAATTAATTGATCTATTGTTTCTATTCCATTATTAAAAATTAAATTTTATTACTCATTTATATAATATTTTTTCAATTTAAATTTCTTCCAATTCACTAAATGGAACCCAACTATTAAATTTATTCATTGTAACCTTCCATTTACTAAAGCTTGTTTTTTTCTTATAGTCCCCGTCTGATAACTTTTTCTATTCTAAAAACTTCTTGTGTAGTAGGTAAAAGTTCTTGTTCATAAAATGAACCTTGAATTATTTCATCATTTAAATCTTTAATAGTAATGTTTCTGGAATTGTATTATTAATTCCATAAATTATAAATATTTCCTCTGTCCAGTTTGGTGTATATCCTTTTTCAAAATGACTTTAATTTGCTTAAGCGAACCTCGATCACCAATTTTAAAAATTTTGCTTTACTCTTTGGTATCTTTAAACGACCATATAAATTAAAGTAAACTGTACCTTTATTTAAGTTTTTACTGGCTTCGGGTTTGGGGTCATTTTGTACTAGAATGTTTTGTTTTGTATATTTATCAACCATTTCCTGCAAATTATCTAAATAAGTATAAGTATTATTTGCTGTAAAAAATTTCCACATTATTCTTTTAAACTTCTATAAAATCTTTCGACTACTACAGCCTTACCTTCATTAAATGTATGGTACATATTAAAATTTTATATTTATCAAAAATGATTCAAACTTTTTATTATAAAATTCTTTTCCTTCATCTACCCATAAATTTACTGGTAATCGTCCTTCTAAAATTATTTTTTCAAATTCTTCAGTAACAGATTCTCCGGTTTTATATCTTTAATGGAATAACCCAAGCATATTTACTGAATATATCAATAACGGTTAACAAGTACTTTACTCCTTTATTATATTTTGAAAAAGCTTGCATATCAACTAAATCAGCAGACCGAGTATCATCAATAATCATTGACAATCACTCTTCGTTTCCTAAATTTTCTTTTAATTGGTTTTTGTAATTCTTCTGCTAATTCATCACTCCAATTTAATTTCGGGGCAGAGTATACCCCCTTTTCCCGTTTTTTGATTTTCGTTTTTGTCCGAGACCAAGTTTGTATTTCGTTTTGATTATGGGTTTTACAACTAAATGTTTTGCAATCTTTTCTCCAAATATTTTGATTTAGTGTTATTTAAGTTGGAAAGCATTTTTTTTGTCGCATATACCCTTTTTTACACCGCTGTCATAGCAAAAGTCGTGGGTCTTACATACTGCGTCCAGTTCGTTGACAGGAGGTCCATTATCCTGGAAGTGTTAACCCTTTTTTAGGCAACATAGGTAATATTATTTTATGAATATCTAAATTACCTGCTTTGATGGTACTTTTAACAAATTTTGCTTTCATTTGTCCACAAGACGAACAGGTGGCCATTATCATTCTTTTCCCGTTTTTTGCTGTAACATAATGGGGATTTATATTATCAGTAAATCTTCTTTCTTTCAAACAATATATTTTATTTTGTAAACTCATCTATATCATATGTATTTAAAACTTTTAATTGGGTTTAAACCTGTGGTTTGTTTAATTGCTTGGTATTGGATTTTAGACGAGGATAAAGACTGGTTGGTTTTGGAATTTTTAAATTTGAATTAGTCGGTGTTGAATTTTTTAGAAGGGGTTAATGGGCTAGGTGGGGCTAAATAACGCCAAACACCTTATTTTATACACTACTGGTACGCTCGTGCTTAGAATGTGCTAAGGAATTTCAACAGTGCCATAATGCATTACAGGGCAATCTGTCTCCGCATAAGGAATGTCCAAATATTTGGGCTACTAGGGAGTCATTTCCCAGACGTTCAGAGAAACTTGCCTCCAGTACAGACTCAGATAGTTCAAGTCCGACTATTAGTTCTAAAGTCGCTCCAACCCCAACGCAACATGCCTTCTCAAAGTTACTAAACAGTATGATTAAAGTCCATGAGACCGCTAGCAAAAGCCAACTTAAATACCAAGAAAACGCTACTAAGCAGCAGACAGATTTGTTGAAAGCTATGTCTGAGCTTACCGCCAAAGTTGATCAATCATTGTCTCCCTCTCCGTATAGTCCCGGAAGAAATAAGTCTAGGGAAAACTGTCCGGGTTGACCAGGCATTTTGTCCTATGGGGTTTTCAGATTTGGCGACCCACATTTGTTGGGCATTTTGTCCTGTGGTGTTTTCAGATTTGGCAGCCCACATTTGTTGGGCATTTTGTCCCATGGGGTTTTCAGATTTGGCGGCCCACATTTGTTGGGCATTTTGTCCATGGTGTTTTCCGATTTGGCAGCCCACATTTCTTGAGCATTTTGTCCTATGGGGTTTTCAGATTTGGCGGCCCACATTTGTTGGGCATTTTGTCCTGTGGTGTTTTCAGATTTGGCAGCCCACATTTGTTAGGCATTTTGTCCCATGGGGTTTTCCGATTTGGCAGCCCACATTTGTTGGGTATTTTGTCCTATGGGGTTTTCAGAATCGGCGGCCCACATTTGTTCGGCAGTTTGTCCCATGGTGTTTCCAGATTTGGCAGCCCACATTTGTTGGGCATGACTGCCCAGACAGTGGCAGAAATTATTGAAACGTGCACAACGGGTGTTTTGACCCTCACAGCCAAAAAAACTCGTGCCCTTTATTTCCATTGGAAGAGCGGACAGTTTCGTTATTTCCTGTAACTTTGGTGTAAGAGAAAGTTTCCCTTGATCTCAGTAATTTAATTAAGCACTGTTTATTTACTGTGTATTTGGTGTAGAGGAAAGATTCATTTATTAGATATTTGTAGATGAATATTTACATTTATAACCAATATCTGGTATGGATGTATATACCTATGTTCTGCTTCGTTTATTTGATAAATGTCCAAAAAAAATATTACAGTTTACTCTATAAATCACAATGCAATTAAATAATCAACATATGTACGACTGCTATAACGCAAAGAAATCAACTAGCTATAGCATATTCTTCAAAGGTGTTGCTGCCGGTATAAAATATAAGTCATAGCAAAAACATTGCTGCAGCCATCTTGGCGGCCATTTTTTAAAATAAACTTGTTACGTTTCGTCTAAATATATATTTCGTACTTTATACATTGTTTTGATAATGAAACTATAGTAGGATGTATACAAAACTGAAGATTATTATCAATTTATTATTTATTTTACCTGCTATTAGATATATATTGTATTTCAATATTGAATTACCCCACCCACTGATAAATATATATATTATCAATAATTTGAATTATCCTTTAACAAAATAATAATGTTATTACAATTTATTATCACTTGTTCAACACGGGATTGCACTGTGTAAGGAACAACAGTAAATAGACGAATACAAACAAAGTATATTGACCGTATGTTCAAGAAAATAGTATTCATCACATTTAAGTCCATGTAAAATTGGCATAAAATGTGTCAAAAAGTTGTATTTCATATCGATAAATGCAGATTTTGCAGATTTATAACTTTAACATTTTTATGATAACTTCAAATTAATTTACAACCATTAAATGCTTTTATATTGCAATTTTATGCATTGGGTATAATTTTCATGTATCAGCGGTCATGTTGGCGGCCATCTTGAATTTGAGGACTTTGCCCAGTGACTAGAAACTGGCATCAGGCAGTTCTGAAAACTACATATTCTGACGAACATTTTGGTATGCAGAAGTTGATGTGCACATTCATAGACCACCTACTACCAGTTTTAAGCTACTTATTTGGCCACATTTGCAGCATGATTTGTCCATTCTGTGCAAATCAATGACACGATGACATTACAAGCACCAATTTCTGGTGCAAAGTTAGACAATATTGGTCATTTTATGCACAAAGAAAATTTTGAAATACCGTTTAGAGTACCCTAGCATTTTAATATGTCCGTGTTTATGAACAGAACACACGTTTATGAAATAAATCCGATTGGTATTGCCATACATTTGTAGTATACAGTATGCTTTCGTGTTCAATTCTATGATAGAAGTGACGTCTTTTGAACCGATGGTATCACTCAAATAAACAAAAAGTAATAGGAAAATGTCCATTCAAATTAATATCAAGGTAAAATATAACATGTTCTTCCTATAAAATGAAATGGTTCATGTTAACTTTCAATGTAGGTAAAGAATAAGTGTGCACTTATACTGCTCTTGCTTTAAGAGCTAGCTTTTATAGCGGTAGAGCGTCCGCCTTAGATGTGAGAGGTCCCGGGTTCGATTACCGGTCAGGGCTGAAATATTTTCAGAAGAAAACACGAGACTCAAGATGATTGAATTGCAAGGACGCGGGGCAGAAACACGTTTATAATCCGGGCGAAAGATACATAATGGCCGGCCGGGGTCGCGGAGCGAAAACTAATTAGCGTACAGTTAACGTAGCCATTTTAACTGTTTCTAGGGGCGAAAAGATGAAATGGCACGAATTACCATGGAGCGTCCGACGGAGGTTCAAACGAAGGGGATGTATGTAACAGGGTACAGTATAAGGGTGCACTTAGACTGCTTTGCTTTACGAGCTTGCTTTCATAGCAACGTGGTAGTGTCCACCTTAAGAAGTTCCGGGTTCGATTGCCGGTCCGATCTGAAATATTTCAGACCCTTATATATGTTATTCGTAATGTGAGTTTGCATAGATCACATGGATACAATCAGTAAATGGAGTCATATTCTTTTACGCCTCAGTATTTTTCGTTGAAGGTATGTTAGTGGAATGAGTACATTGGCGTTTCCCTAAAATATTTCTTCTTACCATAGCTGAAAAGATGGTAAAATATAAGTGGAAAATGTTTGCGTAAATGCTATTATTTAAGATCTGTTGTCTCTTTTTATATTTGTTATTTATGTACTTAAATTAAAAAACGAATAAAAATCTCCTTCCACCTACGTGTAAGAAAACATAATACTTGTGCACCACGTCCACTTTGCCTACAAACTTTCAAACTTCTGAATTCAGGAAACGCCCAAAAGCCGAACTTTTAGGCTGGTCCGAAGGTCGTTCGGTTTTCGGAAATTATACTGTTTTATGAAATCACTTCATACGCTCGCTTAGATTTTCTTATTTCTTATATAAAAGGCATATACTAGTTTTGTTGTGAATGGCTAATCAGTGTGTATATAAATACAACGAATATCTTTGTTTGTATTCGAATATTCGGTCAGCCTTCCGAACGAATATTCGAATATTCGGTCATCGACTGATCAACATTATAACTCAGAATACCCAAATAAGCGATATGCATTTATTCTACTTTCGTTTACACCTGAAGTAATTCAAACAGTGACTGTCAATTCGTTCTCGACGCCTGTTACCTCTTTTGTTACCTCTTTTAGAGAATAAAATATTCGTTATTTGCCTTCATAGACATAGAGAATATTAGGTTACTGTCAGATAAATTTAAATTTATTAGGCGAGTTGAAGAAAATATATTAGGCGAGGCTGCTGACGAGCCATATATATTTTCGTAGACGAGCCTAATCAATTTAATTATTTTCAGACAGTAATCTCATATTCTATTTATCCTACGTGCTCAGAATATTGGAGAAAAAGTCGCTGGAAAATGCAACAGCGTGCAGGCTTGACGTTATATATAACGTTTGCAAGTGCAATAGAATTTGCGGATAAAATTTTAAAAAATTGCAATAACTTTTTTGTTTCTGGATAAAAACTTTTGACATTACCACTTATTTGTAATAGAAAGAACATTGAAACTCGAGGGTACACGATTTGTACGAGGGGGCGTAGCCCCCGAATATAAATTGTTTACCTGAGAGTTTTAATGTTCTTTCTGTTTTGTATCATAGCCATCCGTATATGGTAGTTGTAGGCGTTCCACATTGCCATATACAGCAGTTTAGTGAGTACTTAAAATCCTTGCTTTACAAATCTGTAAAGCCCAGGTAAAATAAACCAATGCTAGAGCAGAAAATCAATAAAATACACATCGTTGTCTATTGTTTCAGACAAGCTGACATACTTTCTTATCCAACAGTGCGGTAACTAGCGTGCGGGTATTAAATACCTGCACACTTTTAGCTACCGCATCCTGTACTCAGTGTTTACGAATTACCTGCACCAAATTTGTTAAGAAAAATCACCTAGCTATGATACAATCTTAGTTAGAACACTTCTAATACAATGATAACGGTTTCAATGAAAAATTAGGAAAAAATATGTTTCCAAAATTCCCGGCTGAAGTGCTGTAAAAGTGAAAAATAACAATAACTTTTTTGTTTCTGGATAAAAACTTATAATTTTACCACTCATTTTCTAGATTCAAACATTTCCAATACAATGATATCGGTTTTAATAAAAAAAAATAAAAAAATATGTGATTTCAAAATTTCCCGCAAAAGTGATATTTTGACACTGACTGAATAAAGCAAAGTTTATTAGGTAGGCCGATTTTGTGCTATATCTTGCATAAGGGTAGGATAAATTTTATTTATTCCTTACAGGGATAAAGCCCCGCGTAAGTGAGGTCTTTTAACGTATATTACACGTAACCAACATTTTATCGGATGGTCGCGTGAAATACCTCAAAACGGCAGTGAGCAGATATTCAACGCGGGGTAGGAGAGTCTAATAAGGGTATGCTAAAGTATAGAAAAAATGGCTTAACTTTAAATCTCTCTTTGAACATTGAGTAATGATTTTTTTATAAAAAAAAACTGTTAACCACACGAAATGCAGTTCTTCGTAATTTCAGTCAGAAAATCCTACTTACGTAAAACATAAAATAAAATATATTTGTCAAATTTGACTTGATTTCTACACTTTTCGGGTTTTTTTATTTTTTTTTATTTACTCAAACACATCAATTATCGATTTTGATTGAAATCCAAGCGTTTATTTCAAGTGATACCTGGTCAATTTAAATTGCACCTACTGAAAACAAGGTGGGTTTTAATGGATCATCATCAGTTTGTGACCATTAAAATTTTCTAAAGGTAGGCAATTAGCGATATGAATTACTGGATACAGTGTGATTACCATAGCGATGTACAATCTCGGCACGCTAATATACAAATGACACATCTGACAACGACATGAGCCATTTTTGCACGAATTTACAATGAAAACAAATTTGGGCAAATAAGATAAACGAGCGGTTTTTGTTCTTTCATTATATATATATATATAACGGGAAAAAAAAGATGAATCAAGATGCCTTGAAATTTTTTACATATTCAATTATGCTAATCCAAGTAAATTATATAAAATAATGTAACTCAACCGGTTTCACCCGTTTACGGGATCTTCAGGAGTAATACTGTACTGTTGACGTTAGCAACGTCGCTTGGTAACGACGTCGTTTTATTGTAATAAGGGACGTTACTCTTCGGAGTTTTTCAAGGGACGTAACTTTGTAATTATTTATGTGCTATTTTGCATTTAGTTCTGGACAAAAAGTATTAATTAATAATGTTTCTTTTCTCCGTCTTTTAAATCTGTCTGTTTCTTGTCATTTATAAATTGGCATTATTTTAACTTTTTGAAGTAAATCTTTTGAGCATTCTGCAATGTGGCGACTGACTGGTAGAAGAGCGTTTTCCGGATTCCTTATAAGTTGATTATGAAGAGTTACTCGATTTCGTAAATTAGACGTTTCTCCAATATATTCTTTTGAACATCCGGAACATTTCATTGCATATATGACATTTTGTACTTCACACGTACCGGAAAATTTTAAATGGAATTGTCGGCCATTTTTGAAGTGGTATTTATTTCCTTCTATCAGAAATTTACACAGTCCACATTTTTTCTTTCCACATTGCTTTATTTCTGGTTTTCTTGCCGATTCTGTAAATGATGCTCTTGTTAATAGTTTCTTCAAGTTGGCTGGTTGTCTCTTGCTTTTAATGATTTTATTTTGCGTAATAATTTCTTTCATTGTAGTATCGTTATATAATATTGGTAGATTTTCTCTTATTATGTTAAAAAATTCCACATTTTTCGGATTGTGTGTTGATACATAAGGTATTATATTTTCATCTTGTTTTTCTTTGGTTTTTCTCAATTCTTCTTGATCAATTGATAATGCCCTCTGTATTCCATTTTCAATTAGTTTTAGAGGATATCTTTGAGATGTCAGGAATTCTTTCAATTCCATTAATCGTAAATGTAAAGTGTCCTTCTTTGAAATAACTGTACATAAGCGTCTTGCGAGAGAAAATGGAATATTCTGCTTTGTATGTTTAGGATGACACGAATTGAACAATAAATACTGTTTACTGTCTGTTGGTTTATAATATATGTCTGTTTCAATTTCCGTTCCTTTTAGTTTGACTAAAATATCTAGAAAAGGCAGTTCATATGTACTGATTTGCATGGTGAACTTTAAATCTTCATGGAGTTTATTTAGCATTATGTTGAAGGTGTTTAAATCCTCTCTCGATTTTGGCCATAAAATAAAAATATCATCTAAAAACCTTTTCCAGTTATGTATAAAATACTTTTTGAACTCAGTTCCATAGTTTTCTTCTACTTCCTTGTATAATATTTCTTCTAAATAACCAATAACTAATGTGGCATACACCGGTGCAAATTTCGTACCCATGGCAGTGCCTTTAATTTGCCTATAAAATTTCTCATTTTCTCATAATTTACTTGGATTAGCATAATTAAATATGTAAAAAATTTCAAGGCATCTTTATTCATCTTTTTTCCGCTATTGAATATCCGTATTGCCAATCAATACATTTTGGATATATATATATATATATATATATATATATATATATATACACACAGTAGAGAGAATTAATTAATACGAACTAAATCACCACCACAATAAAGCAGACCAATTACGGCAAAGCGCCTAGCAGTACAAACGAACACGCACATGCCACAGCAAGTCCACTAACCCTCTAAGATTAGTTTCGATACTGCTTTATATACGAGCCCGATTGTACTACACATTCGTACTGGTTCAACATTTGCATATATATACTCAAATCTCTGTTTTCATGTCTCACAAATCAGTAGTGACTTTTTAGTCTTTATAACTGACTGGGACCAGAGAAGCTATATTTTCTCTCTCTGAAAGTTAACTGGATCTCGAGGATACATTGAATATATATAGATAATTTGCGTTTAGGGATATAATTATATTCAGAACAGTTGACTTTCCCATACGTGAGATCCCTTAGGATACAAGTTCGCATTATAAATTATTATATTTTAGAGAGAATTAATTAATACGAACTAAATCACCACCACAATATACCAGACCAATTACGGCAAAGCGCCTAGCAGTACAAACGAACACGCACATGCCACAGCAAGTCCACTAACCCTCTAAGATTAGTTTCGATACTGCTTTATGTACGAGCCCGAATTGTACTACACATTCTTACGGTTCAACATTTGCATATATATACTCAAATCTCTGTTTTCATGTCTCACAAATCAGTAGTGACTTTTTAGTCTTTATAACTGATTGGGACCAGAGAAGCTATATTTTCTCTCTCTGAAAGTTAGCTGGATCTCGAGGATACATTGAATATATATAGATAATTTGCGTTAAGGGATATAATAATATTCAGAACAGTTGACTTTCCCATACGTGAGATCCGTTAGGATACAAGTTCGCAGTATAAATTATTATAAAGAAGAGAGAGTTAATTAATACGAACTTAATCACCACCACAATATACCAGACCAATTATGACAAAGCGCCTAGCAGTACAAACGAACACGCACATGCCACAGCAAGTCCACTAACCCTCTAAGATTAGTTTCGATACTGCTTTATATACGAGCCCGAATTGTACTACACATTCGTACAGTTCAACATTTGCATATATATATACTCAAATCTCTGTTTTCATGTCTCACAAATCAGTAGTGTCTTTTTAGTCTTTATAACTGATTGGGACCAGAGAAGCTATATCTTCTCTCTCTGAAAGTTAACTGGATCTCGAGGATACATTGAATATATATAGATAATTTGCGTTTAGGGATATAATTATATTCAGAACAGTTGACTTTCCCATACGTGAGATCCGTTAGGATACATGTTCGCATTATAAATAATTATATAGTAGAGATATGTATATATGGAAGAACAAGAAAATGGGACATGAAAACGGGGTGGGAAAAACTAAAGGAGAGGGGTGTGTATCTGAGACCTCGTTTCTGAAAATAGACCATACATTGAAACAGTATTATATCTTCAAATGCGCGTGTACTTGTCAAGCAAAACGTAGAGATGAACGGCTCATACATGCATGTTTGGTCTTTTCTTGAAAAGCAAATGACACACGCAGCGTGAATGCATCAGTAAAAATAATGATAATAGATGTTAATTCTTTATTAATACCAAGATATACCTGAATATTACTGCCTAGTCATGACAGTTTCATGTTTGCTTTGCACTATAGGACTTACACTTTTTGCGTTGATAGTGACCCAAAAGACTCTACTGCAAAAGGGTCTGCCATCTCCCTATTGTCGTTTGTCGTTCATTTGAAGGAAAGAGCAGGGAGGTACATTTCCTCCCTAATTATTAGTAGCTGAAGTTGTGTTACTTCAAAAGTTAAATAAACTCGTCAAAATATCCATCGGTCATGGGACCAAGCAGAAAGGAAAGGAAGCTAGCGTTTGAGTAAACAAAAATGGCTTTTAGATTAAAGTTGTAATACTGTTGAAAATCACCGTTAAAATAAAGCAAATAACTTTGTAGGTTTGTAGAAAAACGTCTAATGAACAAATTCGCCCGTTAGTTAGACTTGAATGGCCAAATATTGTTGAGATACCAATGGATATAAAACGATGAAATATTTAATAACCAGCTGGTCACTAATTCACTCGCCAGGCTTCGCCGAATTCCGTAAACCAACGAAGACAGTGTCATGTGACAAAAATTTAAATACGCCGAAAACAACAATGGCTGATCGGCCGTGATAGGATTTTGTGTAAAGACGGCGGATAAATGCAGAAATTTATAAATATTTTGCTTTCCGATGCCATTTCTACAAACAATGCATTTATGTTTTAAAATTAAGCCTGTTGTTAAATAAAACGAAAGGCAGTTTACCAGAAAATGCGATACGAATGTGTTAGACATGTTGTTGTTTTGTTTCTTAAAATAGATAAACGTGGCTCTTTGCACGGTCCCGTACGAACAACCTTTTAGCGTGGCTCGTATTACGGTCCCGTACGTTTCACGATCAATTTGTCTACATCTGCACAGTAGTTCCTAGCTAAAAGTTCAGCTCAAAGATGTTTATATAATATGCTGTTACGGATCTCTGAGCTAATATGAATCACGTACTGACACCTTATCAGGAATCACTCCAGAAGTTTGTCATGTTATAATTTTATCAAATGCCATGGACTCACCTTTTACTATACAACAGTTTCTTTTAATCTTGCATAAATAATCCATGCAACATAATTTGAACACACGTTTCAAATTGGTATTTTATGAGAAATTGTATGTTGTTTTATAGATTTGATATGATTAAATTAAATTCATTAATAGGTAAAATTTTGATACTGATTTTCAAGAATAACCACGTGCTCTGAACTGTTGCATGACATCATGAGTTTCTCACGAGAGACTGTGTGAGATGTTGCGGTTTAATACTAGTTAGTTAAACAAATGGGGTTTCGCCATAACTAGATGAATGCGACCATCAGAAAATAAAACAGTGTCAGTTAAGTTATGTTAGCCAGAACTAGATAGTCCCCATTGTCAATGACTGACTGTGACTGGGAGGCGACTGTCTGGTCGACACTGATGATTAAGCCTTCGTTGAAAATACAAATTATATTACAAGTTACAGGTTAAAAGATGATAAAACAGATATTTCGGGTTTGAACAATATAGGCCACTCCTGAACTCATTAAGAGTAGCACTAGATTTAAGATGATGTGGTAGGTTGTTTCAGAGTCTAATGGTTCTTGAGGAAAAATTGAGTTCTTGTGATAATGGGTGCGAGAGGAGGGAATATAAAAGTGAAGGTCCTGAAAGTCTAGCCGGTACTGGTGATCTACAAAAAAACAACAAAAAGAAAACAACGGAATGAGGGATTGTATATAAAAGAATCAGGGATGTAAAGATGTGAAATTTCTCCTTGTTTCTAACGTTTGCGAGTACAGCTAACATTTCTGTGATGCTTCATCTACAGACAAAATTGATATGAACATATAAACATATCTGGCGGCAGCCTTTCGTACTCTTTCAATTACATATCGTCTGCTTGGCGCCAAAAGTAGTCTAACTGACATTTTAAAAAATGTTCAGGAGAAGCAAACACTGATTTTTTCTTTTGTGGATAATCCTTTAATAACTACCCATATAATTCAAAAAGGGTATAATATGCTCATATTTTTGATACTTTTTGGAAATAATCAGAACTTAGAGCATAAATAACAAATTAACTAAAGTATAATGCAGTTACACTAGTTATGCGCTGACATTTTTAAGCGCAAAAACTCAGTTAAGTGCACTTAACCAAGTGTTTGCATTCAACTTTTGTGAGTTAGGAGCAATATTCTGTATTAAGTTCTGGAAATATAATTTTTAATATTTTCCTAATGGCATTGTTATAATTAAATTTTGACAATTTTGAAACATTTCTTGTTTCTTTTGCAATGTTTGCTTGAATGTGTAATAGAATAGTAATACTATTGCGAATTTGCGATAATTTAATTAATGTTTTATTCACAATACAAAAGTAAAAAGTAATATTTTTTACATGCTAATAAACAATTTTTAATAACAAATTTATATTAATTTGTTTAAATTGTTAGCAGTTTCAGAAATAATAATCAAATATTAAAACGCAAGAGAAATGTTTAGATATCTCACACAATAATACAGACCGTCCTTTTTACACATGATTTCATTCTCTTAACTCATTACTATGATTAATTCATTACCAACAACTTGAGCGTGAAATCAACATGGCACAGAAGAACCAAATGCAATTCTCAAATATGTAGTACAGCACAGTTTATTCGTGGGGTGACATTCTGTAGAAGCCATGGTAGGCCGGTGAAAAACATTCCTCTTTCAGAGCCCCATCAAGTGTTTATGCTTGTCGGGTATTAACTTTGGGTGAAATTCTTCATTGTACAAGTACATCAGTTTAGACAGTTTAGCTTTTGTACTTCGGTACACCATGACCATAATTTGCTCATCACCATCAAAGTCATATTTTATTACAACACTGTTTACCTTTTCAAAATCTAGGTCTATCAAAGTATATGCATTCATTTTATTTTTTTCCCATTTGTGTCTATATCAAGATTTTTAATTTTGGAAGCAATGTTTTTAAAGTTTAGGAATTTCAGTAACATAGTATGTTTTCCTTCTACGAGCCATTTGAACAGTGATTGCAAATTGAGAAGTAGTGTATAGAGAAATATTTTTGTTGAATGAACTGAGTCATTCTCATTTTGGGTGTGGCCACGTTCTAAAACTTTGTGTGCAAGCTTTTGAAATCTAAAATGTTTCAGACTGTACCACAACATCACAAAAATCAATCTGTTTTGGTTCTGGCCAGTGCAATTGTCTGAATATGTAGTAACTGCACTAATGCTGTTTCCAGACATTCTTTTAAAATTAGAAATTTAAAAACGCACAAGGCAATTTCGTTTGCCACCCCCCCCCCCCCCCCCCCCCCCCCCCACCCGCAACCCCCTCCCTGTTTACTACAGTTCATTCCGTATATAGCAATAACCTTCCTTATCAGCTAAACTGTAGACAGTCAAATTGTAAATATTTAATTTTCTTGCATAATAAAACTGTGATTGAAATGATTTCAGATGGGGAACTACCTGTTGCAGGTCAAAGCAAACTGTAATATGTCCAGCATTAGCCGACAGTAATTTTTCACAAATTGTTTGTTCTCTGGCTAAAACTTTATTTTTAAATGACATTCATACAGCTCTTTGTCACACTGAGGGTTTTTGAAATGATATATATTAAATATTGTATTAAAGATATACCTATATGTGCAGATGACCTTGAGAACAAGATTCTCATCCTGGCATTTTTTAGCATTAAGATGATATATTTTTGTGAGGTTTAAATTAGCCACAAGATATTCTTTTGTTGATGTTTTTCACCAGTAATGTGACTCAACCCTAGGAAATATGTTTATACTCCTGAATATCAGTTAAAAATACTCATGGAATTTTATATGGCCGTTTTGCACGTTTGCCACGTGAATCTGCCCTGGTAATCCACCAGTACATTTTCCCCTAAATTAATGTTGAGGATATTACGGCGCATTTTGATATCAAGTGTATCCAAGTAAACCTGCACTTATATTTTCTTTTGTACTGAAAATATACTGCCTTGAATGTTTTCACTTACTATTACTTTATTGATCATATTTTTTCTATGATTTTATTAACAGTGTGTGCAATGAATTCTTTCTGTTTCAATCCCCAAAATTATGAAAAAATGTTTTCTCTTTCTATGTGGGAAATATTTGACTGGATTTGCGTTTTACACCCTGCTCCACAACTCCCTTTCAAACTTTTACTTCATTTTATTTTCCCAATTGCGGTAAAACCGAAACATAGTTTTTATAAGATTTTTCGACTTTTGATGACATTTTGTGTCCATACATTTCATCATGCTTGCGCTTATGCGGTTTTCTAGGTTTATCATTTTTGCCCTGTTCATTATAATTAGGGGAATAATATGAATTTGCTGGACTGTTTTCAAAGTCACTAAATTGTTCCTCAATAATTATTGTAAATGTATTTTCTGCATATAGTACACTTATTACACTAATTATTAAAAAAAAGATTGTTTTATTTGAATGCAAAATGTAGGCTATGTGCCCTTAGTAAACTTTTTGCATTAATAAGTTTCAATAACTATAGCAAGAAATAAAAGCAAAACTATACTAAGTTGCCAAAAAGTCAATTGTGATAAAAACGTCAGTTAAGTGACTTTTTGCGCCAAGCAGACGATATGTTAGAGACTGTTGAATGCCAAACAGTTGGGCAATATTCCAATTATGGTTGAGCAGGTTTTATACGGATTTTCTTAAATTCGTACATTTATCATTTTTTTGATCATTTCTTTTCATGTATTTTAGGGTCTTGTTTGTCCTTTTGTTTGTGATCTAACACTGCTGGTTCGCCTAACAATTAAGCATTTTTATAGTTTTAAATTCATGGATATGTAGCTTATAGCGAAAAGCAATGTTTTCTTTTATTTCTTTTTATATACCCTAATCACTTCGCATTATAGGAATTCAACTCCTTTGACCGGATCTTTTTCCAAAACTCTAATTTATAGAGGTACTGCTAGAGAGTCTCACAATCATGCATGATGTTAGTAGTGAGATAAACTACTGTATCATCAACAACGAGTCTTATGGTGCTTTTAAGTGAGCCTGGCAAATGACGGACATGTTAAAAAAAGGCAAGGCCTAAGGACATACACTTGCGGTACTCTTGATACCAAATGTGGCATATCTGATTGAAGACCTTTAGTGTTCGTATTGTATTTAAAGGAAATATTTAATCCGCATGGATGTTTTTCTATATATACTTAACTGAAATAGCTTGTAGACCAGACGATTGTGATCGACTTTGTCAAACGATTTTATTATCTAGATGATTAATAATATTTGATACTAAAACATGTCCCATCAGTTGGAAGCAATTGCAAGTAAGAGAATAGGTTTGTGATTGCTTGTTTTGCTTCGTGGGCCATTTATGTATACAGGGACAATGATAGCCGTCCTTCAATCTTGTGGAATACCGCTGGTACCAAGTGAAGACATGTAAATGTTAGTCTCTTTCTTATAGAGAAGCAGTGTTTAAGCTGTGGACGGAGATTGTGTTGTAAGCTGTTACTTTTACTTTCCTGTTTTTTTTGTTTTGTTTTGTTTATTTCCCTTCTGATAATTCTAAGTGCATTCTTTGCTTTTGATGTGATGTTATCAACATATTCTGACCAAAGGAGATACATGTATTTACTTAGTGAGAAAGAGATAGAGAGTGAGAGAGGGATGCTAGTACCGTACTTGAGAGGACGTTTAATAGCATTTATACTCACCTTGTGGGGACAAGGTAGGGGAAGTGGGACATACTGCTTGTCCCCACATATACAGTCGCTTTTCTTAATGTACATAAGATGTTTGGTGTTTTCTTTTGTAATTGTAAGCTACTGAGGATATGTATTCCTATAAAAATTATATCTCAATTGAAGCCGTACATGCACAGCACATGTTCATTCAGAACACCTCGGACATTTTTATATGCTTAGGAATGTGTATTACGTCACACATCAGTCTTACGTCACACATCTGTGTTGACCCCACAAGATTGACTTCAAATTTACAGAGAAAAATAAACATTGTTATAACAAAACGCAACGTTAAAGACATCAACAATTTTGACGTTTAGCATGAAGAGCGGGTAAAATGTATATGTTAAATAAAGTTAAAAGCATGTCCCCACAAAAAATATGGGAGAGTAACTTACTCAGGACAGCAGATAATGTATAGTAGGGACTTGCCCGTACAGAGAGTCCAAGTTTCGCTGTACAAAGACTAATTTCTGTGAACAAGAGATACAATACAGTGGGGACATACGTATTTACGAGCACCCAACAAATTGTTCCCTATATATACTATATAATCATAATTCATGAGCTAACAAATAAACAGGCTAGCTGCTCAAAAAGACACCCAATGTAATGTCCAATGAGTAGCATGTGGTGTAGGGGTAGAGAGTCGGACTCCTAACCCTGAGGTCGCGG
This sequence comes from Mercenaria mercenaria, assembly GCF_021730395.1. Taxonomy (NCBI): domain Eukaryota; kingdom Metazoa; phylum Mollusca; class Bivalvia; order Venerida; family Veneridae; genus Mercenaria; species Mercenaria mercenaria. The sequence continues at coordinate 67,355,933 of NC_069368.1, read as the reverse complement.
ATTCGAGCCCCGTACGAGGAATTTGACCGCGACCTTCACAATCCCTTCTTTCGGCGCGAGTACTGGTCAAAACTCCAGGAAGATGTCATCACACGTAGTTGATATAAGTTGTAAGAACTTGCTCTACAATCGATGTAAAATAAATAAGTTTAAACTAATGAGTAAACAAGAGCTGTCACTATTGGTGAACATGTATGTCAAGTTATTTCTAAAAAGAAAACACATATCTGAGTATGTCAGGGGATATAAAGAATGCAAAAAGGGACCAGTGTGGAATATGTTGGAAGACGAATGTTAAATAGTTCTCGTTCATATTGTAAACTATGCTAATGAAACTAGTTTATTCTATCAGTGTGTCTTGATTCAAATTCTCTACTAAAAATTTATTCTGGTAAAGCTTTGGAAAAGTCTATTAAAACCAAATTTATAGAGCAGTAATAAATCAAAGGTATTCAAATAGATAACTTAATTCATAAACATTGTAAATGAAATGGAAAGCAAAACATATTAAGTTTTCCATCGCTCCTTCTACTTTTATGTTATGTGGGCCTTACATGGAGAGGCTATTAATACAGTGAGCACCCGGGCTCGCTCGAGCAATTCATGTGGTCCCAGCCGATTTCCTTCTATTTTCTATGTGAAATTACCATGGCTGGGTCGAGCATCGATAACTCTATCACTCGAGAATGACACCTGGTCCCTGTGTATTAATTTACTCTTTGTTGCTTATGGCAATCTCGAGCAGAGGTGTCAAACTTTTTCACACCTTCGGCGGTCAGAATGTATCGGTTAATTTAAAATTTTCGCACGTCATCAGAATTGCATTGTCTATTCCCCGACTATCTTAAAGGTTTGTTTGTCAGTATATTTGATCTGATAATGTGAATATTTTATTGATCAAAATTGTTTTTTATTATTACTTTTTTTCTGCGGGACCGAGAAGATAGTTATGAGATCTTAATATTTTAATCAATAGTTGTTTGCATGCGAATAAAGGAAATAAGATAGTCTTTTCATAAAACTGAGACGATAATTATGAGATCTTAATTTGGAGAAGAAAACTGCGAATTCGATTACAGTATTGAAAAATAAAATAAAATGTCTTCGCTGTTTCTTCACATGTGCCATTTACGATCTATCATAAATAACGTTTCTAACACGTTTTTTTTTAAATATCACGAGTGTGTTATTATTACGCATCAACGTTTCCTCTGCAAATGGTCTCTATGACAATTGGTAAAACAAACTTCAATTTTCTTCGTATGTTGGTCAATGTTTGGGTCGCTCAAAACCATGGATAGCTCGGGCATTTTGCTCATCCCCTTGCGACCTCGAGCGAGCGGTGTTTCACTGTAGCTAGAGAATGTTGTGCGCGAATCCAGTAACGTAGCTCCTATATTAGGCCAGTTAGGCCATTTTCTTTTTTTTTAAAGCTGAATAATAAAAAATACTACAAATGCCGAAAAGGCAATTGAAGTGTTGTCTAAGGAGGTAAGGCAATGGAACCGGTCTTTACACAGTGCATTATGCGGCGATGGCGTCTTTATAGGGTATCGGGGTAAGTAACCATATTTTCCAATCTTTTCACTTACTCATGCCATTTCATGCGTATAATAATCTAAAACATCTTTGTGATGTTACATTGAAGTGAACGTTATTCATGTGGGTTAAATTGAATTTACTAAGCAACCACCGAATCCTGGTTTTCCACCTAACTGGTCGAATGAATATCCAGATGCCCAAGTTCCTTAATTTCCCATTCCTTTCACGTTATGACATTTCTAGACCACACAAAATATAAACCGAAAAAGTGTAGTCTAGGGTCGCATCTATTCTAATTGAAATATGTGGAAAATAGCACATGGCTAAAACTGGGGATCGATCGCTCGGTCATTTTTAGGGTTGGTGTCAAAAATAAAGATTAAGCGCTTGCGTGGACCTGAGATTGACCGCGTCTGCAGACTAGGTAAAAACAGAGACTTCACATAACATCTAAAATAGATAAATCATGGTAAAAACAAATTCCATCATTTTCCAAAATGTCAATTATTCAGTCAGCACCCTCTTAAAAACAGCGAAATCATCGTGATGTATGTGTAACATGGAATATTTGATGCAATTTAATATTACAGTTAAAATTTGCTTAAAAATACTACATGCATATTTTTGAGTTTCTGGAAATTAACATGCAGTCAGTAGTCTCTCAACGTGCATGCAAACACCTATATACATTTATGTTTTATATATGTCTTTGGAGCACAAAATACGGATCATATCTTAGAGGTATTCGGAGATGACCTGTCGTACGTCCCCTTTACTTTCGAAGAAGAATATCATCGATGGGGTGTGACCTTGCTAAAACAGATAACAGATACAGACACATGTTCGACCGCGAGTGACAATTAGGAATCGCGCATGCACATTTATTTATAAGCGCAGTTCTAATGCGAACGTTCAGCTATTGTATTACACAACTACTGGTATAGTATGGCGGAAGAGCGTTTGTCATATCTTGCGCTCATTAACATGCACTATTTATAGTTTCAAGCATAAAATTTGAGATATTATTGAAAGTTTCTATAATAGTTTCTAAGTTTCTGTTTTTGAATCATGTTTCCTATAAAAGGAATCTGATTCAAGAGGTACGGATCCTACCTCTAGACAAGCCTGTTAGGGCTTTTCTAGGGGTACGGACCTCCTTTTTCTAGAGATTTAGGGTTATTTACATTTTAAATTTTGTTGAAAATGAATTAACAAATACGATTTAACCAGTGTTCACGTAAAACTTGGATCTAAATGGTTTATAGATACAAGCGTTCACCCGATTGTTTACCTTCTCTTTCAACACCTAAATAACCGAGGAATTCCAAATAAATACACTATTCCATGTCGATTATAAACTGTTGATAACAGGTTTATAAGTGAATCTAACCCTTGAATGAATTATATTTGAAATTCAGCAGAAAAAAATTTAGGCATAATAATATGCACATATTTATTTTGTTATTTAGCAAGATATAATGATAATTTTGAAGGATGGACGGATAGCTCAGTGGTTTGCACACTGGCCTTCCAATCCTGAGGTCGGGGGTTCTATCCCCGGCAGCTACTCTGGAATTTTCAGAAGCACTTTTCAGTGTTTCCCACCCAACTAGAGGTGTACTGGTCAGGAACCCAGGCAATCCTTGCGTGTATCAGTGCTATACACTGGGCACGTTAAAGAACCAGGCTGTCTATTTGCAACGAGCTAGGCTAAGTAAGCCGCACAAGCCTGTATCTGATTTCTGAACTCTCTCGTGGGGGCTTTGTCTCACTCTGTCCCTCTGGTCAGATCGCTCTGTGTCTGTACAAGTAGAGGATGAATTATGCGCCCTGCATATGTGGCTGCATTTGAATTATGTAAAGCGCCCTTGAACTTCACGTGATCATGAAAAGGGCGCTATATAAATCTGGTAAAATAATAATAATAATAATCGACAAGGAACTGATTGTTTAATAATCTATTAACCGACATTAAGTAAAAGAAACTGTTTGTGAAAACGCCCCTTGTATCTCGTAACGGCTACCAAATGTGTGGAAAATATAAATACCCTAATGGTTAATTATAATTAAAAATAGTTTTTTCACAACAAATTTTACATTATTTTGTTTAATCTTTATATCTTTTTTTCGCCAGTTCGAATCCTCGTGATTTATTTCGTGTTCCTCAATTATTTACGTTTCAAAAGATCGGATGAACGTTGTTATCTGTAAACCATTTAGATCCAAGTTTATGGTGAATACTGATGAAGTCTTATTTGTTATTTCATTTTCAACAAAATTTGAAATGTAAATGACCCTTAATCTCTGGGAAAAACGGAGGTCCGTACCCTAGGAAACCCCTAACAGGCGTGTCTAGAGGTACGGATCCGTACATCTAGACACTTCCTTCGTAAAATTAATTACGAAAGAATTACGACGACATAGTTTGTTTGTTGTTATTGATAATACGTTACGAACATGTTTAGTATTTATCTCCCAAAAGACTGGAAAATGCATCTGCTGCAACTAAATTTTTTTCCGGGTGAACATGGACCCCCCCCCCCCCCCCACACACACACAACTGTGGTCCTATCTATGTATCTATCTATCCATACTGCCACGCCCGCTTTCCGAGTATTACGTGCAGGTGCGCGTCTGTGCGAGAAATGTAAAAGAAGAAATGTACAGGAGGGTAAAAGCAATACTAATGTATTTGTGAAGTGTTGAAAAATCAAGACGACAGTGTTATTAAAAAGAAGAGTATAAACAAATAAAAGAGATTAAAAACAGCATTCTTCACTTTATATCGTGTAAGAACATTTGGTCACTCCCTGTCTGAACTGTTCCAGGGTAGGGACCTGCACAACCTCGGCCGGAAGAGAGTTCCATAGGACTATAGTAGCTGGAAAGAAGAAGAATTTGTAATAATTACAGGGTGTTATGATCTGCTTGTAAGACAAGGGGTGCATATGTTTTGTGAAGCGTGTAGGGGGTAAAACATAAGTGGGCATGGGCACTGCAACCAGTCCATTTACAATTTATGTAGAACATTAATAACCTGGTATCAGATCTTCTGTGTTCAAGCGAACGCCACCCCAGTTTAACTAACATTTGGGAGACACTGCTGTATGTGGAGTAATCGTTAGAAACCCATCGGACGGCCCTGCGCTGAACCATATCAAAATTTTATGGATGTTTTGTTTGGTATATGGACTCCAAACAGAGCTGGAGTATTCAAGTTGGGGGTCTGACTAGAGTTTTGTAAGCAAACTCTTTTACCTTTTAATTATTAGTGGGGATGTTCCTTTTCAGGAAGTTAAGGGTTTGACTTGATTTGGAGGTGACCTGGTTAACATGTTTGTTCCAGTTAAGGTCTGAGGAGATAGTGACTCCAAGATATTTGGCATCACTTACTGTTTCAAGGATTTGGCCATGGAGTGAGTAATTGGACCAAAATGGGTTATTTGACCAAGTGATATTAATCACTGTGCATTTTGATGGGTTAAACTCCATGTCCCATTTGCTTTGCCAGACCTGTAACCTGTTAAGGTCTTGTTGAAGGATATTTTCATGGGAAGAGTTTTTGACGGTGATGTCAACAGCAGTGTCGTCAGCAAATAACCGGCCCTATGAAACTAGATTTTCGGGCAGGCCATTTATATAGAGTAAGAAGAGAAGAGGGCCTAAAACGGAACCTTGGGGTACTCCAGATGTAACTGGAACTTCATCAGAAGTCTCTCCATCAACTAAGACTGACTTGCGCCGGCCTATTAGGAAAGATTTGACCAATTGCCCTGGACGCCATGTTGGTCAAGTTTAAAGAGAACACTTCCGTTGGGCACTAAGCTACGCGCCAAACCAAATTTCTATTTCTATTTCAATGTTCCAGATTGTTCCAGGGGTCTCCCAGGGCTCTGTCCTTGGGCCCCTGCTCTTCCTACTGTACATTAACGATCTCCCTGATACAGTCACCTCCCAATTACGGCTATTTGCAGATGACACAGCCGTGTACCTTGCAGTTTCCTCCCTCACAGATTGCCAAAGATTACAAAATGATCTCCTAAACTTAGAAACTTGGGAAAAGATGTGGGACATGGAATTCAACCCCAGCAAGTGCCATGCCATTCATATCACTCGTAGCAGAAAGCCCATCCAGTTTCCCTATAAGCTACATGGTCAAACACTATCCCCAGTTAAGGATGCAAAATACCTTAGTGTCGACATCAGCAATGACCTCAACTGGAATACACATATCAACAGAATAACAACAAATGCAAACAGGACACTAGGTTTCCTTAAACGTAACATCAAAACAAAACACGAAAAGGTCAAAGCACTTTCATACAAAGCACTGGTAAGACCACAATTAGAATACGCATCATCTGTATGGTCCCCCCACATACACAGGTTAACATACATAAGCTGGAAATGGTCCAGCGACGCACAGTCAGATGGGTTAAAAACGATTATTCACGATACACGAGCGTAACGGACCTACAGAACACCTTAGGCTGGAGCACACTTGAGAAGAGACGTCTAGACTCCAAACTGGCGCCATGTTTTACCAGATTTATCACCATCTTATGGCCATCCCACTTCCAACTTACTTAGAAGTCCTAACCAGGTTAACCAGACAGATGCACCCCCTCAGTCTCCGCCAAATTCACGTCAATTCGGACTTCTTTAAATTTTCCTTCTTCCCTCACACCACAGTCCTGTGGAACAGGTTACCACCGCATTAGATTAGATTAGATTAGATTAATAGATTAGATTAGATTAGAATAGATTAGATAGATAGATAGATAGATAGGTTTTGTCAATAATCGTGAAAGAACAATAATAAGTGTCGTTGCAGGAAAAAAACTAATTAATCAGAGCATGCAGACCCGAGTTGTGATAAGGGACGAGACGGGTTTTATACACGATCAAAAACAAAAAAGAACCGCGACATTTCACGCGGAAGCTGACGTGGGAAAATCTCAGAAATGGGTATTTATGTCTACTATTAATTTTCAAACTAAAATATTGTTAGTTGTAGCTTAGAAAATACATTTAAATGTGCATCTAGTCATTCTAAAACAGTATGTGTAGTCTGACAATCTTACATAGTGCTGAGAGAACAGGGTTCGGGACACCGGCGCGTGTGTGCAGATTCCAAAAAAATCTAGGTCTTTGAGCCAAATCACAAACAATTCAGACATTCTCAAACCGGATGAACATGTGTCACTTGCATTATGCAATGAATATCCATAGATCTAACAACTAAATAGCCTATATCAGACGTCAGTACAGGCAGCAGCGTGTTTTTACAATAAACACAGGATACTGACGTAAAAAAATCCCGGTGTGTGAACACTATGTCCGGGACACTTTGATAAATACGTAGCTCCAAAATGAACACCGTGTTCACTTAAAAGTTGCTGGATCACGGTGATTCGCGGTGTCCGCATTTGTGCCGTCAATCACTGTGTCCACTTGGCTGCACGATTGTTGAATTTTCTATATTTTTTTTATACATGCATGCAATAGTTAACCAGGCTGAGGAGCTATAATAGCCCGAACGGGCTATTTTTTAAACAAAAGAATCAATGAAAAGCGTCGACTGTTTTAACTTATCCGAAAGGAAGTGGCTATTCATACGGCTGTCCCGTCCCGTACGAATAGTGAACAGCCCGCAGAGGTTATTCGTACGGCAGTTTTGTGTTACACATTATACTGAATTCATTCGACTGATATTATTTCACGCAATTTCTTTCCTTTTCAGTCGCACATCCAGAGAACACAAAAAAGGGAAGTGATTTCCCCTACTAAAACGCATTTTATTACTTTTGTTACATCATAAACAAACAATTTTAATACAATGAATTTATCGCAAGTGTAATATAATTATTTAACTGAAATTTGTCTTCTAAATACATACGTTTTTAATATTGAAACACAAAAAAATATTGACCAAGTGCACATGGTTTCAACTTAATTAGTTAGAGAAATATAGATCTATGTTTCCTGTATATACGTGCAATCTTTCACAACAGAACAAATCTCTTACTAAATGTACCATTCACTGTTTTCAAATATTAAATTGGTCCAAAGAGCTATAAAAATAAATAGATCGACAACTTGAAAGGCATTTAGAGCAAACCTCGCCAATATGACGTGGCAGCTGAATGAGATCTCGTTTTACCGGTTTATGAAACAGACAGCAGAAGGATAAAATATGATGTCGTGAACAACTTTCTATCAAATAGTTTGTTTATGATGATAATGGTGTTTTTAATGATATTAGTATTTTCTACACGGGGAAGGAATGAATTTATTATTGAAAGTCTAGATAATAAATTAACAGTTGTCTTTTGAAAATTGGACCCGATTCGGTTTATTACGTGCCGGCCGTATCGCCAGTGTAATACTTTAATAAGCGTCTGTTGATTTGATCACGACTGATCAAGTCGGCAAACACTTTAATAAGATACGAGCTCACGCGAGATTATCTCCTGTTGCCAGTCTGTGTATTTTATACTTCTTTGATTGGTCATAGGAATCTAAACATATTTATTGAAAAGAATACCAAGCCCTATAATTTAGTTTCATACTTGACGTTTGTCACACATCAGCTTGACATGTTTGCATCAATTCAGACCTGACATTTTATTTGTAACAAGATGACCAAATGTGATTACATGTCATTTCACAAATAGGTTGAAAACGAATATATCAGTTGAATGACATCAGTACAATGTATTGTAATACAAAACTGCTGTACGAATAACCACCTGTGGGCTATTTCATTATTCATACGGGAGAGCCGTATGAATAGCCTACGAGGCTATTCGTACGGGACCTTACGAATAGCCACTTCTTATCCGAAAAGCGCATTTTCTGAGTACCATACAATGTCATATGGTTCGGTACTCTATCCGTTGCACACAACAATTGCAACATTCAGCCTCCGGGTTGCTGCGCCAGATGATTGAAGGTTGGGAGAATACATTTTGGTTTTTTATAATACCGAGTTTTAAGTTATAAAGATACCTTTTTACAAGTCCTGATAACATGTTTTGACTTCCGCATGCCCGATGTGTCATCGCCTTGAAATATTCAAAAATCTATTTGGTCAAAAATAATTTTAAACCGTTTCTTAAATCATCATTATAAAGCCTTAAACCCATATATAAGCATATATATTATACCTCGGTCATCTCCGGCATCATCCGTAACAATAACTGGCCAAATGAGAGAAGGGGGAATTCCCGTAGAAAATTGCTGATGACGTCATTGTGAATAAATTATGTAAAAAAACCATCAAAAGAATTCGTTCAAAATGCGATTACATATGCAATTTGTATTTACCTCCGATAGAAGAGCCCGGAAACAGCATTCGCCGGAAAAATCAAAAAGTGAAAGTTGGAAAATCCTTGGTTATTTAGACTGTAAATATAAGTTTTATGCTTTTGTTTTCAAAATTCTCCCAAACTTTACTCGTCTGGCGCAGCAACCCGGAGGCTGAATGTTGAATTTGTCATGTGCATCGGGTAGAGTACCGGACCATTATGATATTGTATGATACTCGGAAAATGCGCATGTCGGATGCGTTAAAACAGTCGACGATTTTCATTGTTCTTTTGTTTAAAATATAGCTCGTTCGGGCTATTATAGCTTGTTTTTAACTTATCCCCAGCCTGTTAACAGGTCCATTATATCGCCTATTCTTGGTGTATTATACCTGGAGCAATTATATTAACGGAGTGCGAAACGACGTCAAATTTCGCAAAGTGATCGATTGCTGTCCTGCATAGAAGTCTAGTGAGAATCATTTTTCTTCTTCACCGGGTCTTCATTCAACATAATTTATTTTGCAAATTTTAATTTAGTAATAAATCTAAAGAATGATCTAACAGAAAAAAATGTTATTTCAACCACAACTCGGTCTACATAATAATGACTGAAAAGAAAAATGGTCGTCTACTGCATAAAATCATCGATTATCATAATTCAAAATGGTGCTATCGATGGCAATGAAAATCGATAACGGATTAGCTTATCAGTAGCGGTTTCCAATCCCGGCCCCAGATCATACACAGACTGGTGTATCAAAGACCTATATACACTTCAATTTCAAACTGTTTTATGCTGCCTCATATTTATGCAATATCCTGATTTGTGTATAGGTTGATACACTGATTTGTATATGTAGTCCAAATAATTGGTCGCGACTGCAGCGAGTTTTTGACGAGCGTCGCCAGTCGCGTCCAATCTCAAAGTGCATATATCAAAGCGGATGCTCCCCAACCGATATCGATTTGGCACTTTTTGTGCAAATTGTTTGTATATTCACATTACTTTGTTAAACAATGCTAGAAAAGAAGAACTTTAAATAAAATATTAATCTTACTCGTTTTAGAAGTCATTTTGAACCCGATATAATCCATCGCGTGTGCCACCATTTTGTTTTCGCATTAATGTTTGTGTAGCGCTATATGTAAAATGGATTGTGTAAATTTAAAGGTTTTTAATTTAATTAAATTAAAGTGAGATTTCTACTGAACTTTTTGTTTTTGTAAATTAATGTCAATTTATGTATCTTTAACCATTTTTGAGGAGAAAAGTTTGCATTTGAGATTGGAAATTTCAGTTTATCCCAGTGTGTAATATCGGTCTGTATCGGATGTCAAATTATTATCTATTTGTTTTTTTTACACATTAAAATTAGGCGTAAAGGTTTGACAGTCAAGAAATATTAGATCTATAAAAGGGGTCAAACTGGTACGCGTAATTAATTCTAAAGGCTAATGTATATGATATCCTAATCAGTGTATTATAGAGCTGTCATTGATTCGGTCTGAGTCTTATTGACGGTATCGATATTTCGGAAGACAGATATCGACGATACATCGATATATCGATTTGCACGCATGTATATGAGCCAGTAACAGGCAATCACTTATTAAGCTGTTTTGTACATGTATATTTGACTGCTTGTTATGTATGTTTTTGTATTTACACTATATTTTGTCATATGGCTATGATGCGAGTTTAGACATGACCCAACCTGACATGACCCAAGCTGACAGTTTGTCAACTTCATTTACGGAGCAAAGTACTTTTGGGCAGGAATAACGAGGATTTCGGGTGGGAAAGAAGAAGCTTTTTGAGAGATTTTTTGAATCTATTTATTTGTAAATGTATCGATATTTCAAAATGTATCGATAATTGATTGGCCAAAAAATATCATCGATACATCGATATCGTTTCTATCGATGACAGCTCTAGTGCGGGCAATATAATAGACTTGGTTAATGTAAATGTATATGAAATGTTTGTTTGATCACTATAAATTGATTATCATTTCTAAATTATCATCCTTCATTCCTTCATGCAGTTTGTTTTGGCACCATTGCAGTGCTTGATGCGGCACCGATCAAGGTGGTGTAACGGCATTAGATCAGTTTTTAAAATTAAAAACTAGTTCAAAAATTTACCAACAAATATAAAAGATGTTACTTCATACTACATGTATGTCCCTTTTTCATTTATTTAAACTTAAAATAGCTATTTACTATTAAAGGCTACACTAGTAGAAACAATCCCCAGAACTCTATACCGGTATTTGACTGAGTTAAGCCCCTTTTACTGGCAAAGCTCTAATTCAGAGTCAAGCACTGAGAAAAGTTAAACGTGCTGTCTTACAGACAGCTCATTTTGAACTCGCATTCTGTAAAATCAGCTCACACTTTTTGACTTATTGAGTGCTATAAATAATTGAATTTTCAAAGCTTGTATCATGCTTCTTTTTTAGTGCGAACCAGGAGAAAAACTCCAGTCAAAAGTGCCGAGGAGGGGATAAGGAAAGAGGAGGATCCTCCAGGTTACTGTGTGAGACAGTTTGCTAATAAAGGTAAGCACATGTTCAGAATGATAAAGGTAAGCACATGTTCAGGATATCATTTTGTTTTACATGCCACCACGTTCTAGCCCTGATGTCACGTGGTTGCCCTCTATATTCTATAGAGGGTCAATGGATGTCCCTACATGAGTTTTGCAATTCAAAATGACAGAAATCTGCCTTTTCACAGGACTCTCACTAGACTCCAAAAGTAAAAGTGTCAAAACTGTCTAAAATTTTGAAAAGTCAGCAGGGATTTTTTTTACCATTTCAAACCTTGGGCCCGGGACCCTGTCAGTTAGTAAAACCTGAAAATTGGGAAATTTCAAAAAATAAGTTTTACCATTATATGAAATTTAATTCAGCATTGTATGTCACATTACAAATACAAGTCAATTTTTCTGTTGGTTTTTGTCTCTTGAAAGTGTCTACTAAATTGCACAATAAAAGTCACAAAAAACTCTTAAGACAAAGAAGGGTCAGTAAAACCTTCAGATTTCAGTGGGTTAGTACCAGCTTCACTTGTGTACAGTGTTTTATCCAATGTTTTATAACCGGGCTTGGTCGGAGGATGTGTTCAATTCGTCATATCTTACCGAATCCTGGGACTTTATCGCGGTGGCCTGTTTCTCAGCACTTGTTTTATTGACAAAGCCGAAGCTTGACAGCTTTTTGTTGTCAGCAGCATACTTTTTTATGACTTTATTTGTATAATATTTACTATTTATTACTCGATATATTTTCATTTCCGGGAAAAATTGGCGAGCTTGTTTAATGGGATTGCGGGTCACGTATACGGAACATAGAACAGTTCGCAACATTTAATCGAATCAATTTTTAATACAAAAATGACGATAAAATAAGAGATATACAGAAAATGTTTTAATTATGGCACTGAGAATGGTGAAGTGCGCTTTCCAATGACAGTTCTTTTTTGCTCACCTGTGTAGTAGTGTCACGTAGTGACAGGTTTAGCTTTTGTGATCGCATTTTGTAGAGATAGTACCTAAGTTTTTCAAATCATAGGTTTGAAGTTAAAAAGCTTTGAAATGAAGACAAATGTCCATATATTTCTCAAAAACAGAAATATAGACACTATTTTAATCAGAAGTGTGGAGTTATGAGCATTTAATATTTTATTGTTAAAGAAAATTTTGTGATCAAGGAAATGTAACTCTTCTCGGACATGGAGAGCATAAACATCAAAAGGTTCAGAGTAGTACCATTGAAATATAACTTATAATGAATCTTTTATATTTGCCCTTTTAGCAGCTGTCGAACGGAAAAGACCGTGAGCTTTGTTCAAATATAAGTAATTATTTTTCCAGTTTTGAGAGAATTTCAATTAATGGGAAATTACAGTTACAAATTAAATACCTTTCTGCAACACGTGGAGTCATTAGAATTCACTGTCAATCAGTATTATAACAAAGATCGAGTGTCATTCATACATTTCAGAGATTATAGACGGAGTCTTTGTTTACATGTTTTATCGTAACCGGTGCATTTGTAAAAATTACTTTAGTTTGAAAGTATGCGAAGAGCTATGGTACTGTCTCTACATTTTGTCTGTCGTCCGTCGTCCGTTCACAATTTCTTGTGAACACGATAGAGACTACATATTGCAGACAATTGTAATAAAACTTGAACAAAACTTGAATTGGCATAATATCTCGGTTCCTTTCGAAAACTGGCCAGGTCCCATCATGGGTTCCAGAGTTATGGCCCCTTAAGCGGCCAAAATTTGCTATTTTTGGCTTGTGAACACGATAGAGAGCACATTTTGATATAAACTTTAATCTAACTTGCACGCAACTAGTATTGGCATAATATCTCGGTTCCTTTTGAAAACTGGCCAGATCCCATCATGGGTTTCAGAGTTTTGGCCCATTAAAGGGCCAAAATTTGCTATTTTTGGTTTGTGAACACGATAGAGACCACATTTTGCAATCAACTTTAATCAAACTTGCACACAACTTGTATTGGCATAATATCTCGGTTACTTGCTCTGGGTTCCAGAGTTATGGCCCCTTAAAGGGCCAAAATGTGCTATTTTGGCTTTTGCAGCCATATAGAAACTTCATTTATGGTTTGATTTGATACAGGCTTGCAAAATATCTTTAACAACAGTAACTCTTGGATTCCATGATGAATCTGTCAGATCCATTCATAGGTTCCGGAGTTACAGCCCCTGATTGACCCCTGAAAGAGCCATAATTTGTTAATTTTACCTTGTGAACACGATAGAAGTGACATTTTATATTTGATTTTAACCACACTTACACACAACTTAAGTCACAATAAGGTTTCGGTTCCTTTCGAAAACCGGCTAGATTCCATCATGAGTTCTAGAGTTGCTGCCCCTGAAAGGGGCAAAACATTCTACTTTGGCCCTTTCAGCCATATAGAGGTTTTATTTATTCTTTGATTTGAAACAAACTTCCACAGAATGATTATCTTGATGATCTCTAGGCCTGGGTCGAAACTGGGTCATGTCGGGTCAAAAACTAGATCATCAGGTTAAATCAAGGGAAATGTTTGTTAACAACCTAGAGGCCACATTTATGCCACATCTTCATGAAACTTGGTCAGAATGTTTTATCTTGATGATTTCTAGGCCGAGTTCCCAACTGGGTCAAATGGGGTCAAAAACTAGGAGAAGCTTGTTAACACCCTAGGGGCACATTTTTGATTCTATCTTCATAAAACTTGGTCAGAATATTTGTTATCATGAAGACTTGGGTGGTTTCAAATCTGGGTCACGTGGGGTCAAAAACTAGGTCACTAGGTCAAATCAAAGGAAATCCTTGTATACACTCTTGAGGCCACTGTTTTGCTCCAATCTTCCAAAAACTTTGTCAGAATGTTTATTTTCATGAAATTTTGGAGAAGTTCGAACACATGAAATATCGCATGAATTTTTATCTTGGTCATGTGGGGTCAAAAACTATGTCACCAGTCAAATCAAAGAATAAGCTTGTTTACACCCTAGGGGCACATTTTTGATTCTATTTTCATAAAACTTGGTCAGAATATTTGTTATCATATAGACTTGGATGGTTTCAATTCTAGGTCACGTGGGGTCAGAAACTAGGTCACTAGATCAAATCAAAGGAAATCCTTGTATACACTCTTGAGGCCACTGTTTTGCTCCAATCTTCCAAAAACTTTGTCAGAATGTTTATTTTCATGAAATTTTGGACAAGTTCGAATTTGGGTCATGTGGGTTAAAAACTAGGTCAAATCAAAGAAAATGCATTTTTACACTCAAGAAGCCACGTTTTTTTTTTTTTTTTGGTCCAATCTTATTGAAAATTGGTCAGAACATTTGTCTCCATGAAATCAGTAGGTAAAACATGTTTACACTGTTATGGTGTGTTACTTAGGTGAGCGACTTAAGTAGTCGATAAAACAAATCAATTATTGTGTTTGTTACTGACACTCTACGAAATTATGTAGGGTCAGTATGCTTTATGGAAGGCTCGGCTATGCCTCGGGTCACTGTGACCCAAACATGGATTTCCCTTTGATTTAATTTTACGCCTCGTCCTCTAGAAAGCATACTGACCCCCAATATGACCTAGATCTCAAACTTCATAGGATGATTGGACTAATTGGTTTCCCTTTGATTTTTAAAAAGGGTGTCCTGGGACCCCCAACCTTTCAATTTTAGGGTTCCCTGAGCAATCTTGAGGCCCCAATCCTAAAAAGAGTAACCTCCAAAAAGCTTTATTTTACCAAATTTACAATCGTCAAACTTTCTTCCTCACAATGCTTTTGGATTCCGATTCGGTCAAGGAGGTTGCCAACTCCGGTGCTTCATTTTTGTCATAATTATTATTAAGATCCACTAAAACCCATGAATTGTTTTAATCTTCAATTGTTCCGCAGAAAAACTCTTTCAAAGTTTTTTGTTTTTTTCGTGCCGATGATTTAATTGAACTCTGGACGCCTTAAATTCTATCGTTTTTTGAATCAGCTAGTGCTTGCCGTGATCTCCCCTGAATTACCAGAAAGAAGATTTAAATTGCAAAAATGAGCAAAACTGTTACTGCGAGTTATTGCGGGTCCCTAGGACTCACGTCAGTTGCAAATGTGGATCTTTTGCCAAAATATCGCGTTAGAGACGCAAGAATTAGCATGTCCCTGCCCAAACTTTGAAAATTGTTTCTGCTCAATAACTCGAGATCCATATATAACCCAGAGTCTTCAAACTTCATAGGATGATTGTTAGATTTTTGAAGCAGACATTAGCTCAAATCTCCGCAGCCTTTGCAGAAAATTGGAAAAAGTGCGGAGAAAGAGTGGAAGAAATGCGGAAAAGCATAAATTACGCATTTTCTCCAACATTTCCGCTTGGAGATTTTGCGTAAATGTGGAAAATAAGCGGATATTCAATATTTGGATATTTTTCAGATGCGGAGATTTGTACATTACCTTTCCACTGTGCGGACTTTTGAACTTAGTCTATGTAGAGATGCGGAAAGTACAACTTAGATTTTTTTTAAAACATCTATTTGTAAAAAGTATTTTCTAAGACTTGTTTATCATTCAACAATATATATGTAACAATTTTGCTACACACTGGTCAATAAACTCAACAAATATAAATTTATATATATGTGTGTGTGTGTGTGTGCCAAATTGATCACAAAATAGAAATAAATGCAGGGAGATATAACGTCAGAGATCTTTGTCGGTTACAATCAATTTCTTTATGTAATAAATTAGTGCACATCAAAGTATAAGAAAATGTTATAGTTTTTTCGATCATTAAATGGATTTTCAGGAATATGTCAAACCTTAAATCACATTAAGTTCTGGTTCTCAAATCAGTCAGCCATACAAATTAGTAGTGGTGTGGTAGTCTCCCAGTTCTGGTCAGTAAATTTTGTGTGGGACCAGTGAAAATATATGAGAAAATAATACATTTGGAGCTAGGAACGTTGATAGGTGAAAATGAGCATTTTTGACTACTTCAGGTGCCATAACTTCAAAAATAGGGTGTGGAGCCAGACGTGAGGGTTATACCATGATAAAGACTCATGCAAATTTTCATCAATTAATAGCAAATACTTTTTGACCTAGGGGTGTCATAAGGTGAAAATATGCATGTTTTACTATTACAGGGGCAATAACGCTGAAAATTGGGAACTAAGGCAGAAGAAAAATAGGATGATGTTTATATCACGATGAAGACTCATAAAAGGTTTCGTCAATTTATATGAGACACTTTTTGAGGTAGGCGCGTCAGAAGGTGAAAATGTCCATTTTTTTAATATTTTAGGGGTCATTACTCTGAAAATAGGGGCGGAACCAGACCAAAATAGGAGGTGCGCTGGTTGATATCATGATAAAGACTCATGCAAGGTTTCATCAATTTATATCAAATACTTTTTCAGACAGGCGCGTCTCGAACTTCGGATGGAAGCGCGCACGGAGGGACGGACGGACTAGATCAAATCTATATGCCTCATCCACTCATGGGGATGGGGGTGAGACACAAAAATAGCAACGCTGTCGCTAAAATGTGAATTTCTAAACCTGTAATGAATATTAAAAATATACGACACTAGTGTTTAATTTAATCCGTTGTTATTCCTTAACGCTGTATTAAGCTTTTGCTGAGAAATGGCTATCGAAATTTCCATCAATGTATAACAAGATTGTTTACATTTTGTTAATTTCTGTTTACTAAAATATTGATATATAGGCCACCAATAACGCATATTGCTTAAATGTACTCTCATTAAGTTACCTAGCTTAAATTAAAGTTATAAATAACATTTTTAATGTTTAACGACGTATTCTAAATTGCACTGTGAGTTTTTAAATATAATTTGACATTACTAATGTGGCATAACATTCTAATAGTATCTGAAATTGATTCAGTGCTTTTACTTTCCACATTACATTCTTAATGTGAAATTACACAGTAAATTTCATTCTTTATTACAATTTGATTTTAATCATGTATTTGGATACCCTCTTCCTATGTTTTTAAAATCATTCCCATACTTCAAGAAGCGTAGAGTGGTCATGACTGTGACAAGGATGGACGTACCGGCGACAATAACTGTCAGAACAAATCAACACTCTTTACAATATTTATAAATTTATTTACATAAAATGATTATTAACAATGAATTAATGATAAGTAGAACAAAAAACTGATTATAAGAAATAAAACAAATCAGAGTTCAGTATATATAGATACAAAGTTCTATTACTGACAGTTTCTTTGTAACGTGACGTGGCACACATATTTCAGTTAATTTCGAACTTTAAGTAGCACAAAAAATTGAACATATTTTCAGATAAAGTCCCTTTAAACCGCGAATACGTTGATTCCGTTTTGGCTCCCTATGATGGTAGGTGATTGCATCCCTGAGCTGACTTCAGAGGATAACAAAAATCAGCGTCTTTGCGGTTTACGGCACAACCATGGGACGACAGCTCTGCGCTGGGAAAATCACATCCAGGCGAGTGAAGACAAGTGAACCTCGGGCATTGTACTTCAGGGTTATGACATCACCGGGTAAAATCGTCTGGCGGAAGAAGCTAAAATATATAACATATGGTAAGCACCATAGCAAACCAAATAAGTCAGGGCATAAAACTGCTCCTTTGGGTACACCATACCTCCGTAGGCTCCCATAAATAATACGTGCTACTTATACAAAATATATGTGCTACTAAGTTCAGATGTCACGTGATTAAAATACGTCACTTATTACTTCCCTTATTACAGAAATTAATTACTTAAAAGACTAAAGTTAAAGTATGACAAAGATATGAAAAGTTTATGATGAAAAATATAGTAATGGAAATGATAAACTGCAGCTATTATTTATAACTACAAATTACCAAAATTCAATGTAAATCAAACGTTATATCGTAATTAGCATCCATAGAATATCTAATGCCATACACTACAACGGACATTGTATATGCTATATCTGGCACAATAGTTCAAATTACAATAATATATTACATCGCACTAGACTTGCCACATAGATTTATACATTACAGTGCAATGCAGTATCGGCGTTCCATAACAACGTATTGTTTGACATATGTTTTTGGAACAGAGTACTTTACAATTATCATGTTACAAATTTCAGTACAAATCTTACAGCTTATAGAAACGAAACAATTTAAGACTCCCCTTTCGAAATAATTTACAAAAGTCTGAAAAATTTAATAAATTATCCTGACATACCGAAACTAGCCAAAATCACATGCCGAAAAGTAAATATTACAGAATTCTGTAGAATGCACAAAAATTACCAAATAAAAATTGTAATGCAAAAATCATACAAAAATCTAACAAATGAATTTTTTACTTCGATCGAGCATAAATTTCTAGCAAGAAAAATCAATCTGACATAGATTCGTCTAATGTCGGAATGGGGTGTGCGCTAGGCATATCTATTCCAGTCTATTTGTAGGGTAATGTCCCGCCAAATACTAAATTTCTATTTGCTTTTCCACGGAAATCATAATATAGCCGGGAAATCTGACTACTTTGGCGTGGATTGAAATTGACAATTTGCGGCCCGTTATAGTGGTTTTGGGGATAAAAACATGAATAACTGAAGTTGATAAAATATCAAATTTCTTATTACTGAACAGAATTTAATAAAATTTACATGGACATTTAAGTTATGAAATACAGAAAAAAGCATGAGACGTATTTTGTACGTAAAATCAGACAGTTACCTCAATAACTCAAAAATTTACAAAAAGATGATGCAATACCTGAATTAACACTACAGATACAAGAAGGCCCGTATGTCAGTTTGTGACAATGTCCCTCATTGTTGATTGAATGAACGATGCTGGTTTACATTATGTGCTTTTCAATGTCATGTATGCTCCAACACTGGGTATTCACATAGCGTTAATATTTAGGATCTAAGTTTAATATTATGTATGTCATTTGCCATAAAATTATTAGAAATATGCACATTACTGGCACAATCATGAAACATTTCCCTACTTGTAAATATAAGATCTAGTGTATGTTTATAACATTGTTAATCCGTATAATGTGTATTTGTTACCTGCTGCTATTTTTACTTTTTTACGACCATATCAATTTTGTAAATATTAGCCTCTTATAAATTCGCCATGTAAATTCAAATAAACCGGTAGACCCTGTGATTTCGTAAAGTTTAAAACCAAATTTGTAAACTTTTACAGCAGTAAAAATAACCCGTTATACGTATTACTCTTGACGTTAAAAACAATAAAATATATATTCATTACTTATATGCACATCATCCTTCTATTTCAATATAATGAATGCGGCGACCTTTTTAAGGTAAATATTACAGAAATGGAAACCTTTGTGAATAAAACAATGTTTAATATTCCGCGTGCGATATCAAGATAATGCCTCCAGTAAATCTGAGTTATCAGGAATTTCAAGCACACCGTTAAAGTAAACTTTGCCATGGTAGGCTTTATGGCGATAAAATGTCATATTTGACGCATTACAGTTTTGTTACTGTTTATATCGGACTGTTGATGTGAATTCTACGATGGTATGTTTAGGACATGCATCTATTTTTTTAAGATTAAATTATCTTGTGCGCTCGACATTTTATCTCGAGCGCTCGACATCTTATCTCGAGTGCGCGGAATTATATCTATATATATTAAGGCCCTTAAGGCCCTTTGTGTGTATTTAGGTCATCAGTAAAAACATACGGACCAGTAGATAATTAAGGTTCCGCATATTTAGATGTTATTTAAACTTCCCACAAGTACTAGTTTATCACAAAATTTGGGAGAGCAGTGCACATAATTGGTCATCCTATCTTCAAAATTAATCAATTAAACATAATAAATGATGCTTACTGCATGTTAGAATAACAATAAATCGCAGTTCGACTGATAGTATAAATTCGCGCATTGTCAGAAAAGTTTTAAATTAAGGGGAAACGGAGAAATGTTTTGATATATTGGCTAAGCCTACATACTATGTTTGTGAAGGACTTAAATTTATTCCTTTGCGTCATCATTGAATTTTTGCTGCCTTTTTACCAGTGTGTGTATTTAAGTTACAACCCTGCAAACACGTGAAACGGTTAGAAGTATAATCGAAACAAAAGCAAAACTTGTGGCAGTTGTATGTTTTTACTTCAGATCTGAATTTACACAAAGGGCCTTATAGGTCCACTACTAAGACCCGAACGGGTATTATATGAAAAGCAGAGTTTATATCTAAGACTTCATAGTTACTGAAAATATGACCCACTGCATCTGATCTGACCAAATAATCATGAATATGTTCAAGAGTAACCAAGAAAAAAACAAAAACAGTTTCCCTATTTTAAACCGAAAGTATGTTTTCCGACTGCTTACGGACCTTTCGCGCATCTTCGGATTTTTCGGAAGAATGCTTCGAAACGAGGCTATAAATCATAAATAGAATCAGAATATATTATATGCCACAACGATAATGTGATGTTTACAAACATATCATAGGGAATTCAACATTTTTGTAACTCATGAAAATCATTCTTATAATACAGTTAATAAACAGCTATACTACAAATTTTCCGGTGGACAATTTAGGCCCTACCCGAATACATGTGTTTTTATAACTTCATCTCAAAACATATTCAGTCAATCTCTTTTCAGTGCAGTTTTAGGAATATTGATGAATAACTGTCTTACACTGTAGAAACAAAACGCGATTAAAATTCACCTAAATACACTGATTTATGCACCTATTGTTACATTAATTCAATGAAATTTTAAACATTTAACACATTGTCTTGATCTAATACATGTATATCTCACAGTCAATTTGAAACTAAAATCTTATATATCTCATATTTTCCATGCAAATCATGTATAATTACCATCTTGTAAATACAAGAAAATACAGGTATATTGTGGTGCGTCTTTAAACGGATATTCGTTTATTATATTTCAAAATCACGTGATCCAGAAGAATTTCCGACGGATTACGGATAAGCGATAAACACGAAAACAGGAAACAAAATGGCCACCTATGTCAGTCTAAGAAAATACAAAAAAAAATCATTCGTTTCTCTGTACTTGTGTTGACTTCAAAGGAATATTGTACGGCTATCGTAATGTTTAGTAGTATATTTCAAATTGCGTTTTCGTCTTATAAGATTTATGTTTTTTATTTATCTTTACTTGGCACCTTTAATATATATATATATATATATATATATATATATATATATATATATATATATATATATATATATATATATAAAAAATGTAAAAGTTTGTACCGGATCAAGTATATTATAAAGAAAAAATAAACAACATTACATGAGTAACATTATATTTGCCTACCGGTTTCGTTTATACTCATCAGGGCAAATAAAACAATATGGCGTCAATAAATGTGTAATTGCTAAGCAACGTCATTTTTGCGTACACATGTGTACACAACGTTAATATTGTAACGTCATCACCGAAACTTAACCAAAACTGATGACGTTACAATATTAACGTTGTGTACACATGTGTACGCAAAAATGACGTTGCTTAGCAATTACACATTTATTGACGCCATATTGTTTTATTTGCCCTGATGAGTATAAACGAAACCGGTAGGCAAATATAATGTTACTCATGTAATGTTGTTTATTTTTTCTTTATATATATATATATATATATATATATATATATATATATATATATATATATATATATAGATATAGATAAGATGTCGTGCGCTCGGGATAAGATGTCGAGTGCACCAGATAATATGTCGAGTGCTCGAGATAAGATGTCAGTCGCTCGTGATACGATGTCGAGCGCTCGAAATAAGATGTCGAGCGCTACGTGATAAGATGTCGAGCGCACGAGATAAGATGTCGATCGCTAGAGATAAGATGCGAGCGCTCGAGATGAGCACGAGATGAAATGTCGAGCGCTCGTAATAAGATGACATGCACACGAGATAAGATGCCATGCGCTCGAGATAAGATGTCGTGCGCACAAGATTATTTAATCTTAAAAAAAATAAATGCATGTTCTAAATATACCACCGTAGAATTCATACTAGAAACGCATACTGGTATATATGTTTTTTGTTGTAATAACATGAACGCTTTTAATAGAAATAATAGAATTGAAGGGGAAATGGTCCGACAATCTAAACGTAAAACGTGATCAATTTAAATTTAACATTGTGCAACGGAACCCAAATGATATATTCGCTTAATCAAGTACAAAATTCTTGTTTGACATGCAAAGGATTGTTGCATGATGAGAGGATTGTTTACATAAT
This sequence comes from Mercenaria mercenaria, assembly GCF_021730395.1. Lineage (NCBI taxonomy): Eukaryota > Metazoa > Mollusca > Bivalvia > Venerida > Veneridae > Mercenaria > Mercenaria mercenaria. The sequence continues at coordinate 67,333,242 of NC_069368.1, read as the reverse complement.
TACAAATACGTAACAGTACAATACCATGGAAGATATAATTAATGCTGCAAGAAATATACACAAATATCAAAATGTTATCCTTGTTACATAGCCGGCTATGTAATTCTGCTCAAATTGATGTGCACAATCAGTTTGGCCTGTGGCGGCCGAAAAACACCTCCTCGTAACTGCAATCAGGGTTGTTATATTTTGATTTCTTCAGATCGTTCAGCACGACATTTATGTTGTGTTAGTGTACGGTTTAGTTTTTCAGCTTGAACATTTCGGCCTGGGTGGTTCCAGTACTCCCGCTTTAAAAGCTTTGGGTATTGTTTAATCACCCCTTTGATATTGTGCCTGCTTTTTAATTTTGTCTTTTGGCAGTTTCTGTGATATGCAGACTCCGTAACCACCTCTTTCTAAATTTCAGTTTTGTTTAGCTTTACCAATTGTTTTCTCGCTTAGGGCATAGCCATTATTTTATCTGGGAACGTACGCTGCTTTTCATGAAATTGCACTCAGTGCATCACCGAAGGTTCAGTGTGCATCGCCGTATGAATACATCTGAGGATGTCTCTAAATTACATTCTGGTACTTACAACATGTGTAAATATTGAGTTCTGCTCAACCCAGGGCTAGAGGGCGTGGAAAGTAGCCTGTACTTCCACTACCGTCAATGAACAGGCTTAATAAAACCGAGGCAGCAACATTTTCGTTTATGTCGTGTCGGGCGACCTGTGGTTTTTCACGTTTTTATTTTATTTTGATAATTACACTCAACACTTGAATAAGAGATAATTTTACCACAAACTGGAACAATAAAAATGTTGTTGTTCTTGACCTTGAAATACCTAGCGGTGATCAAAATTACAGTTGTGAAGGTTATGTTAAAACAAGTGAATGAAGTATTGCCATGCAATTCAAAGTACCGTACTGGAAGGAACATACTTTTCCCCTTACTAAAGAAGCTACTGAAATTCTGGTATTATCACTGGTCATTTCACATATAGATTATTGCAATGCAATATTGTATGGTATTCCTTACTGTGAAATTCAGAAAATGCAAAGGATACAAAACATGTGTGCCAAACTCGTTTTAAGACTCAGCAAGTACGACAGTTCAAAACAAGATTTGTTCCGATTACATTGGCTTCCTATCAAAGCTAGAATTGAATTTAAGAATTTAACTGTCATGTTTAATTGTTCAATCGGCCAAGCTCCATCTTAGTTGACTGAATTATTATCGGACCAAGCACCAAAACGTAGTTTAAGGTCTTCAGACTCTGTTACAGGTTGTTACGAGGTACCATTTAACAAACGTAAAACATTTGGCGACAGAAATTTTCAAACTGTAGGGCCGAAACTATGGAACAAACTACCAGTAGAAGTGAGAAATTCTGATTCGGTAGACACTTTTAAGAAAAAACTCAAAACACTGTTTTTTTAAAGCTTTGAATCATGGTTCTGATTATTTCTGTGTTGTTGGACTGAATATGGTAGAGACGCTGAGTATACTCTACTATGTAGTGTGATCGACGTATGCTTTATACGCTATGTTGTAATTTGCACTGTACAGTAATTTTGTCAAATATGTCGTGTTTCATTGTTCGATTCCATTATGTATATAGTTTATCATGATTTTTCTTTTTTAATTTAATGTACAACGCCAGTGAATATACTATGTGTAAAATTAGGCGTTTAATCAAATAATGCAGTTTCAGTTTCAGTTTTTTCAGTTTCTCTACTGTTATTTATAGTAAGAACAAAGGGAACTAGTCCTGAAAAATCTATATAATATAAGTCCACACAAAACTCTTTACAAGGTAGAGATAGGTCAAAATACACCTAAAAATTGGATGTAACATGCATGTTGTACCAGAGAAAAGTGATTTTTCCCTGCGGCCAGTAAAAAAAAAGTTACAATATAAACTATTTATAGTACTAACAACAAAGGAAATTTGACCCCTAAGTGTGACATTTACCTTAGACATAGGGACCCGGTTCTTGCGCATGACACTCATGACACTCCGTCTCATGATGGTGAACATTTGTTCAAAGTTACATCAAAATCCCTCCATGCGTGAAGAAGAAATGCTCCGGACAAAGTCATTCTTGTATCTGACATTTGGCCTTTAAGTGTGACCTTGACATTAGATCTAGGCACCTGGTTATTGCGCATGACACTCGGACTCATAGTGGTGAATGTTTGTGCCAAGTAATTTTAAAACCCCTTTAAGGATTGTTGAGTTACAGAATGAACAGGAAAACAAAGCCCTTTTAGTCTTTGACTTCCGAGTATGACCTTGACCTTTCAGCTTAGGGCCTTGGTTCTGCGCATGCCACTTTGTCTCATCCAGGGAAATATTTGTGCCAACTGATATTTAAATCCTTTTTGCATGACAAAGTTATAGACCGAGCAGGAAAAAAATCCTATTGACCTTTGATCTCCTAGTGTGACATTGACCTTTAAGCTAGAGTTCTGTCTGCTGACCCGTCATCTCATCATGGGAACATTTATGCCAAGTAATATTGTAATCCCTTGATGGATGACAGAGTTATAGACCGGACAGGGACAAAAACATTGACCTCTGTTAATTTAGTATTCATGGAACACAGAAACAATAACATTTTAGCTTGCATTGCTACTCAGTTGCAAACACAGCGTAAGTATTGCTTTGCAGTAGGCTAAAGTATATTCGAAATTTTTGACACTTGACGATAACATTGACTTTTGTATATCACTTTATCGTCATTCATTAATATAAAGATATAACTAACAGATGTATTGACGGAAATTATTTCTTTTATACATGTAATTGTCAGCTGGAATAACAAGGTATCAAATTCATTTTATATGTCAGTTAGTATTACTTGTTGGTTTCCTGTATTAAGAATGATGTGTTACATCATTAATGGTACTTAGGATATCAACATCAATGCTCAAATTCCCTGTTCAAAGCACGCACGACGATGTTTGTGTATATATAATTGTCCGGATAAAGCCTACTCTTTTTATTGAACACTCCGCTGGCTTATAATATTCATAAAATGTTTTACCATTGCCTTGTGCTGATGATCTCCGTTAACGAGTAAATCAAATCAATATATGGAAGATTTGCACCGTCCAGTCAGGCTACACACTTATTATATTGAATTGCAAATATCACAAGTCTTTCACACATTTGAAAGAATCTGTTATTTCTTTTTTTTGTCGTGTTTTATTGGCAGAGTTCAAGTATACTTTTTGAAAATCAGTAGTTATAAATCTCAGTACAGACATAGTATGGTACATCACGGATGTGACGAAAACATATATTAGGGCGTTAAAGTAGTCCTAAACTAGATTAAAATATTATCATCAATAAAATATCGGACGTTCTTCTGCCCCCTACCATACATAAATGATCATACAAATCTTCTTTTAGCTACAACAACATTTTAATTGATAAGCAAACTCTAAATAACAGTTAAAATATAAAAAGATGCTTTAAAAATCACTTCTGTTGTGAAACAAACTGTTGATTCTTAGGATAACTTAATCATAATATTATACAAGTTTCATGAAATAATACCGAATATATGTCTCGTTGAAATGCATTATTAATTGACGTTGAAATGCAAAAGAAACAAAAAACAATATGTAACATTGATTTCTTTCTAAATTTTAATCTTATAACTTCTGTCAAATAACTTTGATGCATGAACATAATTTTCATGCACATTGCTCTTTCGGGCATTAATGTTGTAAAGTACTAATCCCCTTATCTTAAGGTATAAAATTTAAGATGTTTAGAGGAAGAAAATGCAATATTTTTATACAAACATCCAAACTCCACCGAAACATCACAGCACCATGATTCACTACAGTGTCGTCCTATTTTCTCCTAATATTGCACCAGGCTCGTATTCAACTCCTTTTATTGCAAAGAGAAAGTTGGTCATCATTTTTTTTTTTTCTTTTTTTTTGGGGGGGGGGGGGGGGGGGGGGGGGGGGGGGGGAGGGGGAGTTAACGACGCTTCACGGTAGTGGAAAACCGTACGATTTATTTCTGGCAAGGACAAGAACATGCGTAGACCCACGGACATTCTCCAAGCTGAATGAAAAATTCCCTAATACGAAATAATTCAACGCTTGTTGCGGTGAGGGAGAAATGATTCGAAGTCACATATTTTAAGAACTCGGCTACAAAGGCCCCTGGGATGGAATCAAAGTGACATTTTTACTGATAGGAAGATTATTTACTTTACTTTCTTTATACAGCGAATCAATCAGCTAAGGATATTATTTACTCAAATAACATTTATAGTTGCATTTATATCGAAGAACATGTAATACTATACACTAGTCAAATTAAATATCATCTACCCCAGTAGTAAAATTAATACTGGAAACAAGTCGATTCATTGCAGAATGCCTGTGCATTACTTTTTGGATGTGTTCGCACGCCTACTGAAAATCACGCTAGATTACAATGAAGAAGCAAAACATATCTGAAAACTCTAAAGATTTTTTTTATCAGAAATATAATAGGGTAATTATAACAGTAGCCCGATCTGGGATGCTGTATTTGGGTTGAGTGAATTTTTGCCAGATCGGACCTTGCAAAATCCGCGAGAGCCGAATACAAAATCCCAGATCTAGCTACTGTTATAATGACACTTTTATTATATACCTCTACATTTTTGCTAATGTTTATCGATATTTAAATGAAACTAAGTGTAGTTTTTATGTGCGCTATTTATAGAACCGTGTCAGGTCATGCATATTAATGAAAGAGGTCCGGCAGCATACAATACAAAGGTAAAATATGGAAATTAAAGGGTACAATACGGATTTTTTTCTGCCTGTTTATATTTAATTGTGAAATTCAAGCCGATTTCTTTACAGAATTTATATAGGTATGTAATAAATATAAATATTAAAAAAGTCCGATACACTTTTTCATATGACGCTTTTTACTGTTTACGAGGAGCATGTCTGTAAGCTCTAGATATTTCCATTGTTGGTTCAAATGTGTTTTATTAGCAAAGTGTCCCCATGTCTGTTTTTGGTCAATATTTACAAAATGTCAATAAAACAAAGTGTTTAAACATATCTGGAGCAGGTGTTTCTATCATATATGATGGATTACTACTTTTAAATAATTTATCTTAACTATGAAGATTTGTTTTAACTTCGGCATTGCCTAGAATCAAGTCTACACAATGTCATTCTTAATCCTTCTTGCTTATCGCACTGGGCATCTTTTGTATCTCAGCTGGTTACATTTACAAAAAAAAAACAAACAAAAAACATTTGTTCCAGCTGTGTCGGAACAATTCTTTGACATTTTTGAAGCTCTTTATATCAACAACTCTATACAATTCATTATTATCGTTCAAGATTTGTATAGCAATAGTACAAATCAAACTGAATAATTGATCATAGCAATTTTAGAACCAACTCCAAACTTTTTATTTGTGCTGATTCGTCTATTGGTAAATGATATCCACCTTTGTTTTGTATTTTTAACATTGGCAGGGTGTCTGAAAAGCGTGGCTGATTTATAACATTTACAATAGTTTAGTAATAGTTTTGTGTTTTCTGTTTTAGTTGAATCTGCAGCTCATTTCATGAAAGAATATTTAAAGTAAAAGTCTTCTAATCTAATTATTGATGTTGTCTACCTTCTCTGACACTGTATACTGACTTATCCGAATTTGTGTAGTCTGAAATACCCTACAGGTTCAGGTACAATTGTTCCCGATTTTCGCCAATAACAGTTGCAATTTTGCAAGTTTTGCAGGTAGTTTTTATTGAATTAGCCTAGCTACTACTTGCTGGATATAAAAAGTACCATATCAATGGTTCGACATCTTCTACCAGCGTACGTTTTATTTGGTTGCAACTGAACAGGTTCGTCAATTTCTGTCGACCTGTTTCATTTTAAATTGTGCCAATATCAAAATTTGTTTGATATATATAATAATTTTAACCTGATGTATTTCCGCTCAAAATAAAATGTGGTTTGCAAAACATTGTCTTGCATGAAAACGAAAGTACAATTTGACAGTTGGTGGTAACTATATCATAATCGATTTTGCCTCCGGGCATGATCTAAGCTGGTTATGTTTACAGGTGAAATTTTATAGCCGGGCGCTAAGATATTTAAGCAGGGCCCGGCTGAAAGGGCCTGGGGAGAACCCTGCTAATACCCTTCTGTTGTAAACATGTTTAGATCTACCTTATAACATGTACTTTCCTACTTCAGTGGAGAGGCGCGTCGGTAGGTCGGACGTTAATTTATCGCAAGAATATCTGAAAGAATTACCAGTTTTTAATGATAAGACTTTCACATATTTTGTAATCCTTTTTGAAAATTGGGCACATGAACCAACTAGTCAGAATTTGAAAAGACAAACAGCATAATTTTAAACACTAAGAGCTATTCTAAAACGTACATAAACGAAATCTGTTCGAAATCTTACGTAAGCAATTTTATTGGACATTGAACAATTTGTCCGTGACGCACAGCTAAACACATTTTCTAAGCTGTAATAAAATCTAAACGCCATGGGTTTTTTTTATGTTGATGGTAGGCACGGGCACTTTTCCCTTTCCCATCAAGAAAATTTCTCTCCCCATTACAAAACAAAAAAATTATAAAAGAAACGGGTTTCACTAGTGTTCAGCATCTGCAATAATACTTTAGGTGAACGATGTTGTTGTAGATTATTTTATTTATCAATCTAGCATACCCTCTACAAAACATTTTTGAAGGGATTATATTCAGTAAATGGTGTTTTTGTCTTGAACCATAAATGTACATGCATCATATTCTGATGCCGGAATGACTCACTCTTACATGGACTTGATTCAACGAATTCAACGTTCTGAAGATATCGCGCGGTAAAACATGCTTAGACAAGACATGTTAATTAAATGGTAAGCAAAAATAGCATCGTGTGACAGATTATGGACACAGTAAGTTTTCTTTTGTCAATATGAATAAAATATGGATTTTGATGGAAACAGATTGAACTGTATTTCGCTAATCACAAATATTCTTACTGGTTTGTTTTTGATGACATCATATAAAACCTTTTCGAAGTTTATTTTGACACGGATGTAATCAACTACCCATCATTACTTTTAAAGTGTACCCAGGTATTTTTCCATTAAATAGACCCATAGTTACTTAAGGATTTTACTCAGTAAGTATAAAAAAAACAGACATAACGTATTACATTTTGCTTTGATAGTCGATATTTTTACAATAATTGAAGTGGTGAAAACATTTGACACATCTTCAAAACAAGCATCTGACCATCAAACTCAGACGAGCTTAGTTTATCTGTGTCAAATATGAGAAAAATTAAAGAAGGAATTTATGAAATTTTTCAGAAAATTTGCGAACATCAGTTACAACGAGAATCTTTTCTCAGACAGTCGTTACATAAGTGAAGACAATTATAACATATGTACAGAATCCTGTTCTTTCCACTTTAATTCTCACCTCACCAACATGCGACAACGCGATAATTATCGCATTGTCGCCTTGTCCCAAAAAATATATACATGCGAGAATTAATAATCCTCGCGAGTTTTTTGAGTTGATAATTATCATCTTAATTTTCGCATGTCTTTGTTAATTCTCGTATCGGGAAATTGAATTTCCGCTTTAATAATGATGCATAGTTGCGAGAATTTATAAAACCTCGCATTGTCGCATTGTCGCATTGTCGCACTGTCGCTTGGGATAAAATTTCTGGATAATTGATCGATATAATTCTTCCCGGGTATTATGTATCAATACACCGAAACAAATTTCTAATGACAGTCCCTGTCCGTTTTAGCGGTGTAACAAAAAATTTCATCCACGGTGATATAGTAAGAAATAACCCATAACACTGGGCGACAAAGCGACAATGCGAGGTTTTACTAATTTTCGCAACTATGTATCATTATTTAAGCGGCATTTTAATTTCCCGTAGCGATAATTAAGAAAGACATGCGGAAATTAAGACGATAATTACCGCCCTAAAAACCTCGCGAGGATTGCTAAATCTCGCATGTATTTATGTTTTGGGACAAGGCGACAATGAGACAATTACCGCATTGTCGCGTGTTGGTGAGGCGAGAATTAAAGTGGCACGAACAGGATTCCGTGCATATGAAACATAGTTGTTACATCCATGAAAGGACGTAACATTTCTTAAGTTGTATTATGGCCAAATTTAAGAAATTTGATATAACAATTGTTACTCTTTAATTACAAATATACACATCATTATATACTCTCGTTTTATATGTAAAATACTTGTAACACGCAAACAACACAATGACACTTTTGATGTCGTATTTTGGCCGATTTCAAGAAATTTGGTGCAAAAAGGTGTAACATTTACGCTTCATACTGTCATATCTTGTCAGATAGTTGTAAATCTGTTGAGGTGAATGTAACGTACTTTGCTGAGTTCAAGACATATAGTAAATTATGCTTAATAGTTTTACCACAAAAAAAAAAGACACTTCCGATTAGACGCTCCAAACAAAAGTTATGCCTTTGTAATGACTATGTTACAGCCTTGTAATACTTGCATAACACTACCGATGTCGTATCACCATCAATTTCTAGAAATATGGTGTAACATGTGTAACATTTCACTGCAAAGAAACACTTCTTTTAAGAGTTAACATTAGATATTCTTGTAACATTCATTTAACACCCAGGCAGCATGAATATATTACACATTAGTGTTTGGCGGCCGAATTAAAAAAAGGAGTGTAACATACTTGACATTTTTACACAAATAGATTTAGTTATCTTTGCAGACTATTTAAACATATGATACATCATTGTATCACAAATTAACATAATTGTAACATCTTTAAAACTCTATATATGTTATTCTCTTTTTGTACATAATGAGGTAAATATAAATAGGGTTTAAACTACATTAATCGTTAAAAAGATTTAGCATTTACTTACAATATTAAACCAGTTAAGTAAAATAATAAAACCATTATCCTACAAGGACTAGTGAGCAATAAGGCTTCTTAAAATTTATACAAGAAATTATTCTTTAAGCCTCTTAAAGAAAAGTGTTACGTATATTTACGTTAAAAATAATATAAAAATTCTATCTATCATCAATTGTAAAGCAAAACTAAACAAATCTAGTTACGAACATCAATTCCTCCTACATTGTTGAGCTAAAAGTTAAACAAAATCACTATCTTCTCACTAACGGCAATATTTCCTATATGTATTTGAGCCGTACTACGGTATGTCGTGAGCACAATACAGCTCAAAAAATATGTTCTCAACAAAGACAAGAATAACCGATAGCTCAGTCTCCAAACCAAGATTACATATGTCTTGAAGTGCTAAGGCGAAAACCATAACTGAGCGTAGAATTACCTTTCGTGTTCTGGGCTGAGAACGTAGCTTCTTAGTTCAGATCATACGTTTTCCAACATCATAGGCTTACAAATTGTACTGTACATGATACCGGTAATTTCATGAATAATATTTGGCCGAGTAAAAGGCCAGAAATAATTTTCTTCAAATGGATAATAAAACTCTTTTGATTTTAGAGCTTAAAATATGACCAACTATTAATATAATGGCCAAAGAGTATCTAAATTTTATATATTTTGTATGAATATTTGTAAATATAAACATATGTAAAATATTTTATTTGACTTTACTATATTATTCCTCAGGCTTCATACGAGTTTACGGAATGTATTCAGTTCTTTTAAACAAGATATTCAGAGCACGTTGAAGATGAAAACATATGCTATGGTGTAGAGAATTTTAACTGTGTGACCAAGAACTAGTGGTTATAAACAAAAGCCTGTGTTTATAACGACAACATAGATTGTTATTTGTTTTTTTTTTTGTTTAAAAAATCAAGCTACCTCTCAACTGCAAACAAGGTAGAAATACTCATAATATTAAATATCGTGAACTGTCGACGTTGTCTCTTCCAGTACATTGTATTCTCTATTGATATTATTGTTTACATGTAACTGTAACACGTTTCCACACACTTGGAATATGTGAGTTAATTCAATATCATTGTTGCACATCAAGTTCCAACTAAGCCGGTGATAGGAAGTTTGAAGGATTGTGTATGTTTCATTACATCTCACAAACAGAATCGCTAAAACTGGGTCTTCTTTTTCATGGTTGCGTAAAATGCAGTGCGAATGATGTTTCATGGATTTGATCATGGACATGAATTTTGAAACACAGAAACGTTTTCTTATTACAATTCAGGTACGGTAATATCAGGACTGGAAAGCAAATTCCACTTGATCGCTATGCGGATGGTGCATAGTGTATACTTAAAAGTTCAGAAAGACGAAAGGTTAAACCAATAATGATAAGTAATAACTATATTGAAGGTAATAAGTTTGCACAAAACATGTGCGAGGTTTTGTCCTTATTCAGTCGAACAATTTTGTCAAACTGTCAGACAAACCCTTTGAAGAAGTAATTAGATACACTGTATATAAAAATGATTTATATGTATATTTGTATGAATTAGTTTAGAGTATTATGTATGGTTTATTGTACTTCAACTTGCGTTTGCTTTTTTTAAAGATGAATTATAATGATATTTGAAATATTTTTTTCTTGTTTCAGGAAATGTCAACAAAATGAAAAGGACGAAATTATGGAAGCACTGGTTGTTTCTTCAATACAATTGTATGTGTGATATAGATGCTGTTTGGAAAATGCGAAGAGGGGCAAACAAATAAAAAAATCCTGTTTAAATTGCAAAATGCTCTCAACGTTATTAATAAAAATAACTTTATGCAAGATTTCAACAGACAAATCACACCTATTTAATCTATTTACTCTCTTATTTTGTATATAAAATTAGCTTAAATATGACGAAACACTAATTTTTGAATGCGTCATTGTTTAGTGACGTTTACTTACGCAGCATGTTTGATACTCATCGATATTAGACGCAGAAAATGTGAATATGTAAAACTCTCTAGATTATATACAGTAACTATGATTTGACAAATGCAACGAATATTACAACAGTATTGTCTTGACATGTATATTTTAAGTGTACATATATATGACAAGAATAAAAAGTATCAGCTAAATTGAACAAATATATGAAATGAACTACAAATGTCCTAAACAAATAGTAATCAGTAAATACATATCAACATAATTCGACTCATATGTTCTTGACTAAAGACCGAACACTTTCCAGAAGAGAAAAGAAAAGTACAAACCAATAAAAAACACGCTAAACGTACAAACATAATAAAGACGTGCACAACAACGGTTTACAAACAAACATAAGTTAAATAATATTTGAATAGTAAGAGCAAAAATGCATTAACCTGACGAAGCAGTTCCTGAGGTACTATAAATTCTTCGCTCTTTTTGTATCAATCGATCATATATATATATATATATATATATATAATCATCAATATGCAAGTCATGTTTGTGCATAACAAATGTTTTTTCTAAGTAAATGTAAGAGGAAAGCTAATAACTGTGTTTTTGCATTTAAAGCTACTCGCCTACAGTTTGAGAGAATGTTATCAACATGGTCATTGCCACCAAGGTTAGCATAGAATGCATATATGACACTGAATGATAATAAAGTACATGTAGGTAAAAATAAAAGTTAGATATTAGTATAAATATCAGGAAAAAATCCTGAATTATTTCGAAAGCGTTGCAACGGTTTACTATCCTCTGCACAATGTTTCGGTCATTTAGAAGAATACCTTACGAAAAGCTTATGTCAATAAGTTTGTACACCTAGTCGATTTCAGAGTATTCACTTTTAATGGATTTTTGAGAATAATTATTGTTTGCCTTAAGTATGTGGGTTACTCCCTTTAAAGCATGCGATAACATCAGCTGTATACATTGTTCATACAATTTTAAATATCTGTATCTATTAAAAACAAATGAGAACATTTTATCAGAGATTCCTTGCTTCGTTCTTTTTCAAACTATCTTACGCTTTCAAATATTGATTATTCAATACGATTTGCAAAACGATCCATTGGATGCATAGAACTCAACCACAATAGTAATAGCAGGCTCAGTTTGACTGAGTCTGTTCATGAGAATAAATGAAGTGTGCCACATCTCTAACGCCCCCTAAAACGGCTCAGTCTAAAGGCTATGCTTTTGAAGACTACTGTAGCGATAATTAATGAAATTTGTACGAAGATCTTTAAGAAGCATAGAACACAACAATGGGAAACTTATAGCAGACTCGATGTTATTTAATCCACGTCTTGGGATGGACTGATCTGATAGGTGTCCCTTTTCACGCTTCGTTGTATCGTTTTTGATGTTTCCTCTGACTTCTGCAATGACATCGAACATATATTGAGTTTTGATCATTATATCTTTACATCAGCGTATCTTGTGTTTTTACATTGTGTCCCTGTACATTACTGTTACATTTGCAAAGGATTTACCTGGCGTGCAAAGATTTTGTTCACACTGTCGTGTAGCAAATGGTAGTAGATAGAGAGTTAGGTTAGGCGCATAACTAGCATATATTCCCTAATGGTTGCCATTTACAGTTTTTAGGTGGCATTCTACTTGTTTGTTTGCAGCTTTATGCATCATTGTGTTTATTTGCTATTTCTATGCCATTATTTCATTTGTTTGTGTTAATGTGTACATCTGCTCAGCCACCAATATTTCCAAGCGAAAATATCTGGAAAAATGGAGACAACTCCGCTAAAACTTTATTGTAGGCTTAGGTGGCTTTGTATATAGTATCTCATGTAAAGCAGGCACCTCTAGGCACAAAGAAATCATGCATATTTAGTAGCAATTACTGTAAAGATCAGCACTTTGAAAGGAAAAATATGTAAAGATCAAATCATTTAATGTCCTGTGGGAAAGTGTGACATTTCTGTGGTAAAATTTGCCAACAAACAGACGATTTGTTTAAAAATGTTAAAGCCCACATAATTTCACAAGGTAAACTTTGTTGGGAAAGCTGGAGAGAAAATAATCTGTGCTACCCATATTTATATGCGTCAAAGTATGCGACAAATATCTATATGAGAAAATTAAAGAAAACAATTTCAGGACTGTTAGATGCATGACTGTGTTATCATGTATAGCAGGTAACAAAGAACTTACTTTTCTTTTGCACTGGTATAACATGGACAGGATTATGATTGTCAAACGGTGTTCACTCAACAACATTCTATAAACATATTGTTTCCCTTGTGTAAAGAGGGCTTAGGGTAAGTCTCTAGAATATGGCTATTTCTATGGGATTGTTGTCCTTGTAAATGGTATTCATATGGAAAAAATATCGTGCATTCCCTGTCGCAGATATGTCTTTGTTTTGTTATGGAAGAAAATGTATGTTGAGCCTTTTTTTACAATACATTACGCTATCTGTGCGACATTCTTGTATTTTTGTGCTCAATTATTGGATGCAGATTAACCCAGAGTGCTTAAGTAAAATCACTGTAACAATTCTGATACTACTGTTTAAATTTTTGATTTACTTCTCTCTATTTTTGATACCAATATGTATTGCAAGAAGGATGATATAATCCATATTTTAATAGTATCCCTAATTAGATGGGTGGATGGGGACGTACTCCGGGCAACATAGTCTGTGATCTATATTTCTCAAGAAATTCGGTTTGCCACAGCGTGTAGTAATGCTGAGAATTTCAATGAACGTAATCTATATAATTAAAATAAACAAGGTACAATTATTTCACAGTACGTATATAGTGTCCTGCATTTTACTTCAGACTTGATTTTGAAATTTAATAGTACTTTAAAGATAATGGTGCGAGAATGTATATCAAAAATAGATTTGTTATGGGAATATGGTTTACAAACTATATAAAAAGTAGGGTCATGTTTTTTATTCAAACTGCATATGATACAAGTATAATACGTTTTATTCAAAGAGGACATGACTCAATTGTTTTGCAATTCACCGCAAATTTAGTTTGTTTTTTTTTTGCCTTTTTACAGTTGGACGCCACGCTTCCCTCTTAAATTGGGTTTAACGGAACAGGCGGATTACTTTACTACCTTCCATGATCAGGCTCAATCAAACCGAGCCTGCAACATTTTCATTTATAAAATGTTGCGAGACCTATAGTTTTTAACTTGTTTCTATTTTATCACCGCAGTATCGTTGTTTGTGCCGCATTGCGGACGTAAAAGTATCCCTGTAACTTCAGACAGAGCTGTAATACTTCTATCTCTTCAGATTGTTTGGCACGGCAATAATGTTGTATTATTGTACTGTTTATATTTTGTGCTTGTCAATGAACACTTATGCTAGGCTGGCTGCAATGCACCTGCTATAACAACTTCGGGTATTGCTAAACCGACCTTTGGATAGATGTGCCTACTTTCAATTTTGTCTGTTAGCAGTTTCTGTTTAGATATGCTCATTGTGGTCTCGTTTAGGGTAAAGATAAAGTAATATAAAGTAATTTACAAAATGCTGTTGAAAAGCAAAAATTCTAAAAAGTACGATTATCAATATAAAGACACTTTAAATACACTTGACTTAGGTTTTTGCAAATGTATTTTTACCAACTTACCTGCTGCTCGTTTTTACGCATTGATGGAGGTAATATTGAGAACAGATGGGTGCGTTACGTTTAGTCAAGCTGTTCTTTGCATAAAAAATAACAGATATTATGACTGCAATCAGTGTCATATTATTATCAATGAGATTAACTACATTAAGAACAAAACGTAAAGCTCTCGACAAAATATTTCATAGAACATCTTTGAATAATATGGGTCAGCAGTGTTCACAAAGAAAACAGATACCTTAGAAAAAATACAATATGAAGCTGCTCGAATGTCTCCCCAACACCTCCAGTTTTCGTTTAGAGATTACTGATGGCAATACGTGAGATATTAGTGTTTATTACATACTCCTTTCTATTCCCCGTTAAGTTACACTGGTACCGGAAACGTCAATTTTTTTCCATACACTGACGCCTGAATTTCATATCGGGTGCGTGACGTAATTCAGTGTGTGTTGTTGCACTTTTTTTTTCTATTTAGTTCAGTATTGTCAATCCTATCCAGGCTATTGAACATACTTATGACATTTACATAATATCTATACGTGTAGATGCGTATGTAATAAAAAGGTTATTATCTTTGAATCGGGAAATATGTACTCGTTCTTCAGCGGAAGAATATTGCGCTCCTTAAGTCGCGCACTATTTCCGCTGAAGAACTCGTGCATATTTCCCGATACAAAGCTAATAACCTATAAACATTATACTATCATATCTTCATTGCTAATATACTGACATGATCTTCACGGGTAATTCCGCGCAAAGTAACTGATGCAAACACATAAACTTACTCGAAAGTACTCACGATTTAGCTAATTAATGAATGCTATTGATATTTATCCTGAAAAGATCAAGACACTTGAGAAGCCGAATCTTTGAGAAAAAACTGAATACTTTCTTCAAGCACCGAAAGTTCTAAGTGTGTTCTTTACATGTTAATGATAGTACATTACATTCAGTCAAAATGTTTATATAAGCCTAACTTAGCATTCTTAAAGAATGTAGCTGTATAACTGTGGAAGTTCATAAACTTTCAGCACCGATTTTATTTTGTCATTAACAACTTTCCTCAAACGAGAATCAAACAAGGCCTCGATTGTCAACCATTTTGGTTTGCTTCTTTTGAAATTCCCAACACTTTTGCTAGAAAGGCAATATAATGACTTAAATGTTGCAGTTATGTTCAAAAAACGTGTGAGTTTGTACATTTCAATCACAGTATAGTTCAATAAGTCATCATAAACAAGTACATAGACTGGTTTTCTAAATCGTGAAAGCCAGTAAATTGCCATATGTTTCCAAGTTTCCGACTCTACTCTGACGAATTTGTCCCATCCTGAAAAAAGAAAATTCATATAAGTACAACAGGTAAATTGTCTTCTTTTGAATGCAGCTGAAAGTGGAGAATAATTTGCGCTAAATGAAAGAAATTAATATATTTGCACCTGTATAACGTAAAAAAAATAATCATAAACTACATATTTTATAGAAATATCTTAGCAATACACATTGTTGAAATGTTTTGATTGTATGTACTATTCGACTGAGTTCACAAAAACACATACATACAGACACTTAGTATTTACTTTTGCAACATCGATCATATTCATCTTGCAACTCACTTGGTGTAAGTACTGAAGGTTTCAGGAAGTACAACCATCAATTCTATAGAAAAGAAATGTACACGTTGTCTCAGAAACAACTCCATACCTAACAAGGATGGATTATCTTGAAAATCTCTTTAAATTGATTATCCATCTTACAGCCAATTTAAAATTGAGACGTACTGAACATGCATTACTTACGCGAAGTTTTAAAATCGCTTTTAGGAGCTATGCCAACACCAGGGTTCCCACTGTAGCTTGTTGACTGCTGCCTATTAAATTCCGCCAACAAAGCTTGATATGGGTTTCTCAGTATCAAAACAGCCTTTGTGTAATTCAATGTAGAAACACCAATCTCTCGGCATTTTACATGACTGGTGGCTTTATCACTAGGAATGTGAGTTTTCACGATGTATATATTTCCTCTAGCTGGACACAATTCTGAACCTTTAAAGTTCCAGTCAGTGTATATACTGCCGGTAAATGTACCTAAAATAAATTGAATTAAAATGCACGTCCAGTTTTAACCGGGATTGAAAAAAAAAAATCTTACCCACATTTCCATCAATGATTCCGTCCGTCAAAAAATACTTGAATGTCACAATATTTTGTCAGTGTGTTCATTTGTGTCTCACTCAGTGTTATATCTTTTACAGTACAAACGATTTTTTTTTGCAACGAATGGTGATATATGTAGAAGATAAAAACCAAGGTAATCGTTTTGTTTTCGGTTCGTTTGTCCATCCGCATGTCTGTCAGAAAAGATAAGTCATGTAATGAAAGAACCTCTAAATAAAAATATCAAATATTGCAATTTCATTCGACACTTCTTTGAGTGTAATCTGTGTTTCATCCTTGGGTTATGGCAAAACATTTATTTAAATCTTATACCAGGGACAGATTCAAAATCGAAATCTGGAAAACATTCAATAATATGTTTTAACATGAGTAACCTGATTCGACCAGCACAGAAGAATGTTTTATACGGTGAAATTTGATACAAACAACTTACTTCAACAGATTTGAATTGGAACGTTTTCAATGAAAACTTCAAACACTGCTTTTTTAATTATTTTACTTTGAAGAGGAAACAAACCACATTATTAACATAAATCTTACGCAAAACATACCTAAGCAAATAACTGGCAACGAATTCAATAATGAAGTATGTTTTTCAATGTTGTTATATAGTTTGAGATAACAAAAATGACAATATCGCGACTGGACGTTTTATTGACATACATAGAAATATATAGTTTTTAATTCTAACGTTGAAAACCGGTTTTACTTTCATTTGGTTAATATTACACTGATTGCATCTCATGAGGAGGCAATATATACGTTGTTGTATAACAGATGTTACAAATTGAATATTGAAAATAGCGTTTGTAAAACTGAGAGAACAAGAACCAAAACTTAATTTTATTTACCCACCTGTTATTGCCTCTATCAATTCCCTTGTCCACGTGTTTCCTGAACCTGGATAACTAGCTAAGGCTACAAGTGGTCTTTGAGTGCTCAAATACTTTGCCGATGGACAGCTAAAATTTTGCACAAATTCCTCTATAAATGATATATTGAATAAAACCGTTTTATGCATAATTCCGGTGAGAAAACATTTGTTCATCATATTTTTCAGCAATTTATCTGTCACATTTTCATATAAATTTTGTTGTATCAGAGTCACACATTCGTTTATATTGCTTTCTTTGCCTTTATTTTGCATCCTTGGATACCAATTAGCAATACAGGAATAAGTTAAACATTTCAGCCATTTGTCATTTTCGTAATTGTATTTAATAGTGGTTCCTTTGAATGAAGAGGTACTCCTGAGGTAAATATGTATCACGGTATCAGCAATAAAACCAACAGCTATAACTATCAGAACTAGACACACAGACTGTTTTCGCAACATGTTTTACTTCAGTCAGATTAATAACTAAAGTATTTGTGTTTACTGATACGATAACTACACTTGTATCACCCTTAATAGATATCTCTTTTTATAAACATTCCGCATAAATGTTTACATGCTAGTTTCGATACATTACACATATCTCATCTATCAATTAAACGACACGCGTATTTATTGGCTGTTTTATTACAACCCAAAATGCGCTATTGTAAATGTAAGATAATGTTTTCCTCTCTATGTACATTATTTTTAATATTCTAAGGTTAATATAAGGATTGACTGCTTACTCAAATTCCAAGAACGTAGTCGACTAACATCAAAAGATGTACTTACACGAAAACACAAATTATGTTAGAAAATATACTAGAAAACGCGAAGGAAATAATATTTTAAGGAAACGCAATTGCGCAAAATCATCAATGGAGCGTTTGAACTGCCTACGGCGTGCACCAGACATATTCTTAACCTCTACCATGTTCCAAAGTCATGGAGTATTATAAATACAAATCATCAGATCCAGGTGAATCCCATACACACTAATTATAACAAAAGGTATGATATGTAAATCACTAAAAGACATGTTTCTATATAATTAGAAGAATCAGCTAAAGAGCTATATATGCAAGTACTAAATCTAATTGCAGAATGGATGGTTACACTAACAAGTGCCAGACGGAATAGAACAGAAAGCAAATATCCAAGAGTTCAGACCCATAAAGATATGTGTGGTCTTGAAACCTGTATCGTTAGGTACAGTAAGAAGTAAGCGTATCCTCCGAAGTGTGTAAAGTTGGCTAAACAAACGAGATATGATATAAAAAAAAACTGCATGACGTTCAGTACACGACATACAACATACGGCATTCGAAACAAATTTGAATGTCATGCAACAAACGACATACGATATAAGAGATAACATACATTTGAATGTCGTTAAGTACGCGAAATACGACATACAACATTTGAAAAAAGTTGAATGTCGTACAACAAACGAGATATGACATAAGACATTAAAAAAATGAATGTCATTCAATATGCGACATGCAATATACAACATTCAAAAAACAGTTTAATGTCGTGCATAAAAAGCAAAAGACATAGACATTCGAACTTTTACAAACAAAACTTGAATAACATTCACTACGCGACACACGACATTCAAAAAATATCTTGAATGTCGTGCAACAAACGATATACGATATAAGACATTAAACTTGTGTCATTCAATATGTGACATACGATATGCGACATTCGAAAAACAGTTGAATGTCGTGCAAAACGACATACGACATATGGTATTTGAACTTTTAAAAATAAAAGGGCTTGGTTCACTAATGTATGAAAATGGCACCGAATTTTGCCATATTATACATTACTTATTCTACATTGATACATATGCTGTTCGTAACAAGTAAACACAATGCTTCATATATAAGTGATAAACTTTGAAAAATAATGTGTTGTTGTGTTTATATATTACTCCAAACATGCCCCACTTTCCAAAAAATTGTGAATTTTCCATGAAATTTGAGACTTTATTTATGGTTTTCGCCTTGGCGGCATCCTTTACCAGTCTTAATATTTTAACCACTACTTCGTACATTAAAAACCAACAAAAAGTGCAAAAATCATCGCTGGTGAGCAATGCCGCCATATTCAAAAACGAAAAAAACGTCCGTCTCAGAGACACATTTTTATCCGAAATTACACAAGCCTCGATTTCGGTAAAATGACGTTGAAGTTGACGTCACTTAATTAGATATTTGTTTTCATTAATTTGTTTTTCAAGCAACAGGCATTAGAGCTAGTGTTAAAATCAATAATATCGGACGAAGATTTTGAAGTTTTAGTGAATTATCACAAACCTAATGAGTGAATTAGCGAATTGTTTCCCTTTGAAATCAACACGCTATTATCGGTGGATACATGTCTGAAACTGGGTCAGAGAATACATGCTGTTATTGCTCTGAATATACGCGGATATTTAAAGTGCATGCCGGAGTTAATAATTGTTATGGTAAGTGTTAATTTTCATTATAAATTTATTCGTAATTGGAGGCAAAACAAAATGGACAGACCGCTTCGTTTGTTGACTTATCGAAGATACAACTTTGCAGCGAAAAATAGCAGTGTTCACTGTCTGCTGTCAAATACTTTTAATATCTTTCTTGTGTAGATCTATCTGTAAGTTTTCATAATGGCAGAATATACTTGTAGCCAAGACAGTCGGGCATCTACTATGTTAAGTAGGCCTACATTATGTATGAAACTTTCTATCTAGAAATTGTAAAGAGGTAAATGAACTGATGAACAGGAATGGGCTATATATCCCAGAAAATATCCACCCCCACTGTGGAAGCAGTTTTTCGGAGAAAATTACCCCCCTCCCCCTCCTGGAGACATTTTACCCCCCTCTGCCCCTTCCACACCCAAGTTACCTGAAAATACCCCCCTCCCCTTCCTCCCAATAGGATCCATCCAAATACTCCCCCTCCCCTCCTCTTGGGTTATTTCAGAAAATATCCCCCCTCCCCCTTCCACACCCGGTTACTTCAAATACCCCCCTCCCCTTCCTCCCAATAGGATCCTTCCAAATACCCTCCCCCCCACCCCCTCCCCTCCTCTCAGGTTGTACCAAAAAAAAACTGCTTCCACAGGGAGGGGGTGGATATTTTCTGGAATAGCCCAATATTACAAGATATTGTACATTGTTTAAACTGCTGTCACAGAACAATTTAATAATTACATGTTCATTATGCACAGTGGAATCTATGAAAATTGAAAATTATAGTACAATAACACAGGAAAAGTGATGTTTTAAATTGTCACTTTTTGTTGTAATTATAGCAACTAAAATAGACCTCCTGAAAATTTCTTAAAAATTCTACATGCAAGTTACAATAAAAACTACTTTTTTCATTCTCACTACTGCCATTACTGGTAGACAGCATGCTGGTAGGCTACTAAATAAATGAGATTTTTTTTTTTTCAGGATAACCTCCAGCAGTAAGAAATATAAAGGCTCACTGCAGTTTTGAGTGCTCAACAAGTATTGACCCCATACTGTGCTCAGCAAGTAGGGCCCTTGTATTTCTGTGAATCCTCATGCAGGTATAAGATTTAGAAGCTAGTGTTAACATTCATATCAGTGTCAGTATCCTCAAATGCACTTTTTCAATATCAATTTTAACTATGAAATTCCATATATCACTAAATTAAATTCCATAGTCTTCAAACAAATCCTGACTCTATGAATTAAAGCTTCAGGCCTACAGTGCACATTTTACATTTGGATTATAGTGACACCTTTGCAGAAATTTTGTCAAGTAAAATAATCTAAAGGAAGTTATGTTTTGTTAAGACATGATATTACTAATTTCTATGGGTTTTTTTTTCACTGAACTTTCTGTAAATCCCTGAAATTGGGTTGAAAATACTGCATTGCTTTATAATACAAATGCTGTATCATAAGCACTGTGAATTGGAATTCAATTAAATTTTGATAAATACAAGTTAATGTTAAGCAATATCTATAAGAAATGATGAACTGTTTGGTCACTGTTGATTCACTCCATTTTTTATGTGAATTTAATACATTTCTTATAAACTCTTCTTGTTTTTATATGAAAAGTACAGTACTGCTGTTGGAAGAGGAGCAAACAGTGTGGTATCTATGGTCCACCATCACTTCAAGCATTATGGCTATGGAGAAAAGAATGTTTCATTACATATGGACAATTATAGTGGACAAAATAAGAAAAGTGTTGTAATAAGGTAAGAATTCCCAATAAATAAAGAAATATTTATTAAGCACACAGAATTTGATGTTGAAATATTTAATTTTACAGTGTGTTCATACATTTCAGTTTGGAAAGTCACTAGTTTCCAGTTTATATATATAATGTGCATAATTTTATCTAAATGAAAAATAATATATCCATTGATAAACATTGAATTACAATTTGAATATTGCATACTTACACAACATACTGTATTAAGACTTAGGTGTGTATGTAAGAAAATAAACTGTGTAGCTGGCATGTATTTGTTTTAATAAAGTGATGCTATGTTATATTCTAAGGACTCACTATTGCTACTTAGAAGTTCTTGTTTAAGAATTCATTGTTTAAATATACCCATTATTTTAGCTATGGAATGTGGCTTGTTATGATGGGTCTACATGATGACTTGGAGTACAACCTGATTGAGGCCCGGCATACAGAATTCAGTCCTGAACATTTAGGTATATTTGGCTTGAGCCTCTTTAATCAATTGTGTTTTTATTAATATGCAGAGATCATGTCTGTAAAGAGGCCACTTACATTAAAATACCACAGTTTCTGTTTATGTTTGTGTTGTTAAAGAGTGTCTAGCTCACTGCAAGCAAGTTAATCAGAAATAACATAATTCTAATAAAGTAACTGTTTTTTTCTTAACCAGGTTAAAGAACTATTTGTTAAAAATGAGATCAAAATCATGGCCCTTACTTGATGTAGAATATGTGCAATGGTTGAAATTTTTCATGAAAAGAAGTTATTACTGTAATAGAATTCTAAAATGTTATTTAATGTAATTATGTGTGGGATGTCTTTTGGAATGCGTTGTTCAGCTTAGATGAAAAGGTTATGTGTTCTTTGTCTTAAATATTTGATACATTTATCATTACAGAATGTCTTCTGCATGACCTGTTATAGATAGTATTCTTGAAGGACTATAACTTCAACACAGAGACGGAGATTAATACTTTTAGGCAGGGGGTTGTCATGACAGGCAAATTCACCAACCGTATTACCATTCCTGAGTTGGATGCCAGTCGACAGTGGTACCTGTATATTGAAATAGCGCCCCTTTGCAGCAACAGCAATGTATGCTCAAAACCAGCAGTGTCAAAGTCATTAAAATTGATAATTCAAGTCATTTTAAACGAAAAATGAATGGAAAAAAGTATTTAACATTTAAACTAATACAGAGAAAGAGCTCTGAAATTTTGATTAATTTGAAAGTGTTTTTGATTTTTTACAGATGTACTAGACCCAAATTCCATATATTTGAAAAAGAACAAATGATACATATAGTTTATGTAAACATTGAATTAACAACTTTATGGTGTCAACAGTACTATGCATTTGTTAAATATTGACTCACTATATACATGTAAGGCTGAACACAGTATAAATGTGAAATTCCTCTAAAACACTGGAACATTTTTCAACAATAATTGTAACATATATGGTAGTAATGTACATTTTTTTCATTACGACAGTTGGATTATATAGATCTACGAATATTTTCTGCTGTATTCAAACTGCATGTAATCATTTCTGTCGGCAGTATCATGTTTATTTTCCCTTTTCATGAACAATTAATTTAACCTGTCTTGAAAGCACAATATATGTATAATTTGTAAAACATACATTGGATTATTGTGGAAACAGTTTAGTTTTTGTATGCCTAATTATATATTATTGCCGTTAGTATCATCTAACTCTTTTAATATGATCAAGACATTTAATAAGGCAGTTTTCTTAAACTATTACTGTGTGTTAAATGAGATTATGAAGTATTAAGTTTACGGAATTAACTGCGTAACCATGGAAACATTTTTCTGTTGTTCATATTATGTCTTGAAAAAAACATTGTTTGAAGAACACTTTTCAGTGGTGCATTTTTTTAAAATTTTTTTACATGTAATGGTAAATGCTGAAAGTGTTCTACAATAACTTAGCAAAAACGTCATTGTTGTCTCATTGAAGCATATACTGCAACTCCATTGTAACCATAGCAACAGAAATATATTGTATTATTTATGAATAATGATCTTCACAAACAAATTACATATTTTATTTTTCTTAAAGAATGACCTAAATTGGTTTTATTCCATAAAAAACAGACATAGCAAATATTCTCATTTTTATCTCTGTTTCCATGGCAACCATATATTTTTTGCCTCAAATTATAGGCGTTGCTTAGGGTTGTATCTTAGCATATCTGAATGTTAATTATACGTTCTGATGTAATTGTTATAAGAGATTTTCGTGTTTCCATAAAGAAAATCAATCGGTTGCCATGGCAACAGCACAATTTCAAATGAATTAAAATATGAGATTTTGCATTCTGAGTTGTTGATCATTCATTATAATAATATTTCAACAACATTTGATGTTGTGCCATTTTCACCTATAAGTGAACCAAGCCCTTTGAATGTCGCTCAGGAGGCGACATACGACTTTCGAAAATTAATTTGAATGTCTTGCAGCAAACGACATTGGACAAATCTGTTCACTTGTTTTAAATGAACTTCAGCGCGCAGTTGTCGTAGCGTTACATGCAGACAGTTGATTGTACCGCGTATATATAAGGTATAAGATTAAGAAGAAACTAAAATAAAATAACAATATAAGTTAGTATGTATTTCAGTTTTGTGAAAGCAAGACTTGATAGAACAAAATATGTTTCTTTTCTCCAATTCTAAAGAATATTTATCTTCAGGCGAAGTCTTCCTCTTGGACTATATCCCGCAAAGCATCATGTGCAGACGATATATAAGCAATGATCAGGATCAACAGATATGAACTTAACAGATTGAACTTAATGATTTTATTTGTCTTAATGAGTCTTAAGTTGTATATTTATTTAGGTGTGCAAACACGTTCATTTAAAACGGCTGTAATCTCTTTCATTCACATCACTGATCATTACTGTCCTGTATATTTTTAAACACGCCAATCCTCCATGAAGCCATCAACAGTTTCTTGCATTTACACAGATTATGTTACAAAAAGCATTGATAGTCAGTAAGAAAAGATTATATCTCAAAAGCTGCTACTAAAGTGTAACTTACCTCGTTTCTGAGCTAGCAGTATGGGCAAAGATTCCTCCCACCCACCCCCCACCCCCACAAAAAAAATATATTCCGTACATCAATACATCTAGGCCTTTATTCTCTTTTCAATGACTTTATTTTCAAGTTGTTTTTTTTTTTTTTTTTTTCCCCAAACTCCGTAATTACTTACAAATTGACGTCACAACAACTTTCCAAAAAGGCGGCGCCCGTAAACTAGGGATCAACTAAAAATTAAGATGGCCGAGTTTAAACATGGATCAACGGAAATGTATCATAGCCTGTCTTCGACAGTGTGTCCAGTCACATGATCGCGCTACGTCATTTTGTTCCCGTTACAAGCTTGGAAGTGAAAGTGGAAAGGTAAACAAAAAATATAAATCGGAGCGTAAGGTTTTCATTCAATATATTGTGTAAATATTATTCACATGATTCGAACCCCATTTGAAATTGTTATCCCCGGTATTACGATTTCCCCACCAAAACGTTCTCGTTTTAACACTATTCCTGTTCAACCACTTTCGACTCTGCACTCTGAGGTCTTCTCACTTCAAGTTAATTGCGAAAGTTTGCAAAAAGGCACTTGCTTGTGAAAAATTCATATCATAGGTCATTGCTATAAACTATTGATTACTTTAACACCATAATTAACTCGGAATTTCACTTGTAGTCGCATAATGAACAGAAAATGCCATTTTATGGAATGTTCCCACAACAAGTCCATCGCAGACCATGTTCTTACGGAAAGCAATTTTGAAATACAATGCAGGTATAAAGATAAAATCTGTAAAACTATGATGCGGCTTCAAAAAGTCTTTTCGACTTCTATAATTTGCAGGGGTTTTTTTTACGGATGTTATATAGATCTAGGTCTTAAATAATGTAGAATGATGTAGCTTAAAGGGCGTGTTTTATTTTTTTTCTTAACATGCAATCTATGTTAAATGTAAGAACTTAATATATCAGGATACAAATCATATATAATAGTAGAATTGATGTGTAAGCCATTTATCTTTTTAATTATCTATTTTTTTCCTATTTGCTAAATAATGTGTATATTTATGTAATGCAGTGATCGTAAGTTCGATCTTGTCGACCTTTGAGAGAGGGCAAGCGGGCTTCAGAAAATAAAAGTGACCTCTATAAAACGTGAACGAAATTCATTTAAGAGAAGAGTGCCATGGGAATGAATTAGATACGACAGTGGTGCACGCAGAAATTATCAAAATATTCTACCTATTCTGAGGATTAGTCTTGACATAAAATGATAGTTAGGTGAAAGAGGATATGCTTATCTAGATGTATTTTACTTCTTGTGTGAAATCTTGATTTTGTGAAGAAGCAAGTATATCGTTTCTTTCTTACAATTTTCATTTTCAAATAAAACATGTGTCACATGTATAATACAAATAAAGTTGATAAAACAAGAGGGTCATCACAGGTGATCCTGGATCGCTCACCTGAGAAAGTACGCTATTTAATGTGACTTCTGACTTAGCTTGGTAAAGATTAAAGCAAATATTTGACCTCTACACCGACTAGTAATGTTTTTATAATATTTGACTGTGAGCTACTTTTGACCGTCCATGACCAATAATTTTAGCTTCATCCAGATATCATGTAGACGTTGCTTCTGATTAAATTAAATGAAAATTATTGAAACAAAAATTCAAGCTGATGACAAGGTAAGTTTCAATATATTATTTGACCTCGTGACCCAGTTTTTGAGCCAACATGACCGATTTTTCAACTTGAAAAAGATATTATCTAGATGCCACTTCTTACCAAGTTTGTTGAAGATCGGAGCAAAATTGTAGCCGTTAGACTCTATAGAGTGATGGCGAGCTATTGTTGCAGAAGGATAAACGACAGAAAAAAAAGATGACCACAAAAGCTCACCTTGTAATCATAGATAAAACAAAAATCGCATCGTTCACTGCAGAGAACTGATCGAAAGACATAAACAAATTTGACTAGCACTTTGCAATAACATGTAATTATTGTAAATGATAAAACATTACAAGCAAAAGGTGAAAGTAAGAAAAATAGTGAGATTCTATCACGTGTTAAAAACTAATGGAGCATTAGAGATCCTTACATAGTTATGATTGGATTTATAAAAGCATATCACCCCATGAAGCTGGTTGCGTTTCTCTATTAAAATATTCTGTCAAAAAAAATGGTGAGTGAGTACCGTATCTGAGTGATCAGAAATAAACCACGGTCTCAATAGGTTCGAACGAGTTACAAGTTTGGCTTATAGCAACGTCGGAACACTTTAAAATCTAAAGACTTAAAAATTTTAAATACATCTATGTCGCTACGTAATTATCAATCGGAAATATCATCAACTTTAATTTGACAAAATTTCATAACAGTCCGTTGAAAATCGTTAGGTGGTGCATATTACGTTCAGTGTATCAAAGTTGTCGCCAATCGGCTCTATTTGTAACTCGATCGTACCTAGTGAGTCTGCCTTATGAAAATAATAATGTGCTAGTAACGTAAAATAATTAATTTTAGGCACAAAAATGCTATACAGTATGAAATTAAATATAAACCTTAAAAGGTTCAAATTTTCGAAAATGATTCAAGTAGTTTCGAAACACTTAAAGGTACTCCGCTAAGGTGTTTAACACTAGAGGACTAGAAGAACAGTTTGCGGTATTTTAGCTCACCTGTCACGAAGTGACAAGGTGAGCTATTGTGACCGCTTGATGTCCGTCGTGCGTAGTGCGTCGTCCGTCGTGCGTCCTCAGTCGTCAGTCGTCCGTCGTGCGTCAACAATTTCTAAAAAATTCTTCTTCTTGAAAACCACTGGGCAGAATTATACCAAACTTCGCAGGAAGGACCCTTGGTTGGTCCCCGTTCAAAATTGTCCAAAGAATTGAATTCCATGCAGAACTCTGGTTGTCATGGCAACCAAAAGGAAAAAAATGAAAATATTCTTGTCCAAAACCGCAGGGCCTAGGGCTTTGATATTTGGTGTGTAGCATCATCTAGTGGTACTCTACCAAAATTGTTCAAATGATCCCCATAGGGTCAAATGTGGCTCCGCCCCGGGGGTCACATGGTTTATATAGACTTATATAGGGAAACTTTGAAAATCTTCTTGTACAAAACCACATGGCCTAGGGCTTTGATATTTGGTATGTAGCATCATCTAGAGGTCCTCTAACAAATTTATTCAAATTGTCCCCCTAGGGTCAAATATGGCCCCGCCCCGGGGGTCCCAAGTTTTACATAGACTTATATAGGGAAAAAAGTTTAAAACTCTTAAAGTTTAAAAGAGGCCCAGCCCTGGGGTCACTTAGTTATTATGTGAGTTATATAGGAAAAATACTTGAAAAATCATCTGATCCTATTTCCAAAACTCTTTAATAATAATTACCTGATGACCCAAAGTAATATGATGTCACTTGACTGTGACCTTGACCTACTGACCTACATTCTTGTTTTTTAAGATACAGCCTTGAACTTTTGATGACATACACAGTTTTGCACACAAATCGTAAAACTGAATTTCATGAATATGACTTACTGACTTTCTTAATATTTTAGCATCAGTTTGACATTTGAAACATGTAGCCCATATTACTCAGATGAGCGATCCAGGATCATCATGACCCTCTTGTTACGTCTTAGAAAGATTTGTTTCACTATAGGGGCTTCGTTTTGTCAGAATGATCATAGTAGTGTAAAATCGCCGCATAATAATGAAACGTTTAAAGGAAAACATCGCATAAGTCTTTCTTGTGTGCCGTCCTGATGTGACGGTTTACAGCCGACCTGAGTTTATATGTAGACGGACAGTGTGGACATTGCATAGTCCTAATGTCATTGTGTGTGCGTAGGTGTTCCCTGAACTCTGACTTATTAAGTGTCTTTTTGCCACACGTATCACAAGTCAAACGTTTATTTGTCTTTATTAGCTGGTGTTGTTTCCTCTCTGTTGAGGTGGCGAAAGCTTTTTCGCATTCTACACGTACGTACGTCTTTGCCACACTATGCTCCTTGCACCTAGATTACAAATGAACATCATCTGCTATAAATATTGAAAAACATTTTCAATAAGCATGTGTGCGTTTTATTTAACTAATTTTCTTTTTTTCATCGGTTTACATAATTTTATTCAATATATTATTTTTTAAACAAAGATGAAATTGATTTTTTTATGAAGTATGATAAACCGTTTGTTCACATTTTATTCGATTAAATATTACGAGGAGTGTGAAAAGTGTATTGTCCAAAGACATGTAACTCATGTTGTGTGAGTTTACCAGTGAATTAACAATTGGTAATTATAAAACAATTCTTCTGCATAACAGCAATAGGAGTTTGAAAGAAATCGATGCTCAAATGAAAACAGTTTTAGGGTAGCCCTATATCCACAGTGCACACCGAAAAGTGCTAACATTAAGCTATTTTTCTAATGGCCTAAACACGTACATGTTAAACATTGTTTTTTAAATGTTTCACCATTAAAGAATTTCATTGATTACTCTGTATGCATAGCGCCAATATGTAATTAAGTTGCAAACCTAAGACGCTCAAGCTCACTTTGAGGCAAAAAACCTTGGTCAAAATTAACAAAAGGTAATGTACCCGTATGTCACTTCTCATGCCAAATAAGGTTACGTCTATATCTGTATTTTTTTCTGCATGTTTTATAGATGTGTGTGCTGTCATCCATTCTTGAAAAAAAGACATGACATTTGACTTGTCGTGAGAACGAAAAAGTGCTTTCCACGAGAACATGGTCTGCGGTGGACTTGTTGTGGGAACATTTCATAAAATGGCATTTTCAGTCCAATAT
Source organism: Mercenaria mercenaria (assembly GCF_021730395.1). Classification (NCBI taxonomy): domain Eukaryota; kingdom Metazoa; phylum Mollusca; class Bivalvia; order Venerida; family Veneridae; genus Mercenaria; species Mercenaria mercenaria. The sequence continues at coordinate 67,303,509 of NC_069368.1, read as the reverse complement.
TTGACTACGAGTAAAAATACGAGTGAATTATGGTCTTAAAGTATTTAATGGTTAATAGCGATAACCTATGCTATGCATTTTATCCACAAGAAAGTGCCTTTAAGCAAATTTTTGCAATTAGCTTGCAGTGAGGACACCTCAGAGCGCTCATGCCGAAAGTGGTTGAACATGAATAGCGTTAAAACGAGAAGGTTTTGGAAGGGAAATCGTAATACCGGGTTTAGCACTTTCAATAAGGTTTCGAATTATGAGCCTAATATTTACACAATATATTGGATAAAAAACTTACGCCTTGATTTATAATTTTTGTTTCCTTTCCACTTTCACTTTCGAGCTTGTAGCGGGAACAAAATGACGTAGCGCAATCACGTGATTGGGCACACTGTTCAATGTCAGAAACAAAATGCCAAAAAAAAAAAACCACACAAAAAAACAAACACGACACATCAGTGAACAAAACGAAAAAGAAAATGAATAAAGTTCTGCGTGAGAACGCCTTGTTATTTTAATAACATGTAGGCATTGTTCTTCGTATTTATTTTTTCTCTTACACCAGGAAATAACTTCACTTCAGATGAAGTCACAGACTCTATATGATCCTTGTTCGGGTCTTGTTAGGAAAATAACTATGAATATTACCCGTTTTTATATATAAAGCGAAAACTAAACTTCGCAGACCCCGTGGATGTATAATTTTCGGAAAGGACAATAATTAACTTACTTTAAAACAACTATGTACAGAAATAACAACTCGAAATATTTTCCCCCGTGAAGACTTGTCAAAAACCTACAAAAGACCCTCTTGATCGTTTACAAGATGCTTATGTGCTAGGAATAGAAAGCTGTATTTTAATTTGGAGTTTTCTTAAAATAAACTAATAACTAAATATCAGTTTTTCAAACTACGTTTCACTGAAATCTCCATATTTTAAAATAAACCAGCACTCGGACAACAAGCCAAAAAGTATACAGCAACGGAAAAGATTGCAATTTGTCTTAACACTAAATATTTTTAAAGTTGCTATCCCTTACTGGCAAATAAAGAATACGAGGGACCCTGCTCTCTTAAATAATATCATTATTTCTGCTTATCATTAAGAACAAAGTATCTGTTAAACGGACGGATTCGATTTCCTAGCCAACCTGTTTCTTGTCCAGGTAACGTTGGTAAAAATTAAAATCTGGCCAGATGAAGGTTGAAATGGGCTTTGATTAGAATTTGATAGATAATTTTGCTGTGAATAGGGATAAAATAAAAACAAATATCACATTTGCACCGTTTTGGGTGTATCTCCTTCCAAAAACTGCGTATTTGTAGCCTAAAGATTGACCTTTCTAGCGGTCAGAGGTAAAATTGAACACATTTAAGTTTAAATATGAAATGTGTATGCAGATCGGAGAAGAAAATGACAACACATGGCAGAACTAGGCGATATTTAGGATAACTGATTGGACATTATGTCGCAAAAGCTACCGATACAATATGGGGTCTTATTTTTAGCTGATTTTCTAGTTTGTGTGTTGACTGAAAATATTTTCCCGCCTAAATACATACAGTATAATGATTATGACTGCCTGGGATTTACACGTATTCGTTGTCGATTGTGTTCAATGAGACTTTGATCTCAATAGTAATTACTAGAACGGCGTTGTAAATATCGAGCAAGCATAGTACCGACAGAACTTAAGTTTAGGAAAGAGTTATTTTAAATCATGATTATTTCTATTTAAAAATAATATAATGTATTATCCTTAAGTATTGACCTGGCATTTATGAGTATCTGTATACTTCCGTAAATTAATTTTCGGTGTCTGGACCTTAATAGCGGTATGGCTATCCTATTAATAAAATGGTAACATCAAGCAGGACATGTTATAGTAAAATATATTTTAAAAACACGTGTTTATCATTTAAGAAATAATAAATCTGTTTCTATATTTTATCGGGTAATAGAATATGGGCAGGAGTTAGAATGCGTAATACTTAAATTACGAGAGCGTAGTACGAGTGATTTAATTGTTCGCATCCGAATACTTTGATAACGTCACTGAGCTATTTCAAGATAAAATCGTGTTTTTACGGCCCTGCACATAATCAGTTCGACAGTTATACGAAACTGCTTTTTGAATATGATACGTATATCTGCACCAACGTACTCACAATTTGCTTTACTCTAGAGATAAATATGGTATGGAAATAACAAAGGTCAATTTAAAATGTTTTCGAAGTTCGCAGGAGAACAATACTTACTATACTTTTTAACTTGCATTTAGAACAAAATGTGCTTTGTTGACTGCCTCAGTAGCTTTCCCTGAGATTACCCAAGTTGCCGAGTCGTCAACAAATGGGGAAATATTGGCATGAGTGGTCGAGTTTGTCGCATTAAATTTAAACTTGTAAAGCAGGATGAATACTTTTCCATGACTTGGAAAACATTTTTTTAAATATGCACCCGTTTTCTTGAAGATCAATAAGCTTATTTATAAAACTGATAAATAGAATAAAGAATGAATGAAAAATGTATATAAATAATAATAAATCAGTGAAAAATATTTTCAGAAGAAATACCTACATAGAAATTTAAAATCAAAAACACGCACACTGGCATTACATTGGTTTGGTATATTTTATTTAGTTTTGAGACTAATATTGAAAATTAAATATGCACGTACCACATTACACAATTTTAACGTGATGGTACATACATTTTAGCGTAAGATAATAGTGAAAACCCCTTGAATGGTCTCTAATAGCTAAAACAAAAAACAAAAATACTGATTGAGATTTTAGACCAACTTGGCATAATACAGCTGTCAATGTGAGATAAGTCGTTTTGAATGATATTCCTTTACGTCTAAGGATTTGAACGATTTTCCATAAGATACCAAAATCGGTGTAACATTTTAAACATTAAATAATTACACATCCACACAATACATCGGAAGAATAAAGAGGAATTAGCTGGTGACGTTTGAAACATCCTAAAGTTGAGACATAAGCCACCATTAAAATAAAAGATGCAAGGTTTGTTTCGTACAGATCAGCTCACGCGGAAAATCCACTTTCCGTTTTTCCTCGAAGGAAAAATCTTGCATAGCGAGGAATTCCTCTGAGTACTGCCTAATTCTGACTCGGAGTACCGACTGTTATAGTTTTAATACTTAAGCGGAATTTAGTCGAGTCACTCCGAGAAATTACTTGACGGAACTCCGAGTCGAAATTATACAGGTAACATTATAATGATTTCCGGTTTTTTATGGCCACTCGGCGCGACTCCGAGTCTGTAATGAACAATTTCGAGTGCCGCGAGATGATTTGACGAAACTTCGAGGCAGTATTTCCTTGCTTGACGGATTTTTTTTTTATATAATTAGCTTGTTCTTTTAATTGTAAGAATTTGTGTAAATTTTGATATTGAAATAGTTCTTGGCCATGCGAATTAGTTTTTAGAAGTATATTTATGCATAATAAACTAAATTAATCATACGAAATTAAACAAACTTTCAAATCACCGCCGTTAAAGGAAAATGGTTCGTTAAGTTTTGAAATTTAAATAATTTCTGACTTTGCGAGTTGAATTTAGAAAAAAAAGTCGTGTAGTAATCTATGCATTGAATTAAGAATAATCTTAACTGGATGAACTTTAAAATAACAACCGCTAAAAGTAAATAGTTTAGTAAAATATTGAATTACATGCGAATAAGATTTAGAAGTAAATTTAGTAAATTTATGTAGAACGGACTAAACGATTAATCATATATGATGAAACAAACTTCCAAATGACCGCCGTTAAAGAAAACTGCTTTGTTAAATTTTGATATAAAATTATTTTCTGACTTCGCGAATTTAATTTAGAAATAAAGTCATGTAAAAAATGCACTAAATTATAAATAATTTAGAAGTAGATAAACTTTAAAACTACACCCGCTAGAAAAAATGTTAAGTATTAAGAATTATATAAAACTAAACAAATTTTCAAATAACAGCCGCTAAAGAATAGTTATTTGTTAAATATTATAATGAAATAGTTTCTGACAGTGCAAATTAAATGTAGAAATAAATTGATGTAAAATGGACTAAATAAGAAACTATATAAAACTAGATAAAAGTTACGATAAAGGCTGTTAAATAAAAGTGACCTTAATAAATTATTGAAAATTATAGGAGAAATGATTATTTTTCATTATAAACATGATCTTTCTTTTATTAATATGGAAGGAATTGTAAACATGATAATAAAACTACTGCCGTATGCATTCTAAAAGTAATAAAATATTGTAAGTGAAAAGGAAAACAATTGTTTATTTTCAAGTAAGATAAAAATTCTACAGTATTCATTTTTATTTACAAATACTGTGTATTTTTACGTATCACTATGTAAAATATAATCACCTTACTCCGAGTAATCTGAAACCTTTCCTCGAAGTTACTCGAAGACCCATTTAAATTTTGTATAGGTTATTATTTATTCATCTCGGAGTTTCTCGAAGGAATTCCGCCAAGTGACTCGGAAACAAAAGAAGCCAATACAGGTGTGTATTCCGCTAATTGGATTTCATCTCGAGTCACTTCGAGGATTTCCTTCGAGTGACTTTGCATAAATCCTCGGAGTCAGATAGCGAAATTCCTTGACGGAAAATTGCTGACTCGAAGAAACTTCGAGTCGGAGCCTTGGTACTCGTTTTGGCCATCCTCCGAGGATCGAGTAGAATGGGTTTTCCGCGTGAGCTGATCTGTAGGTTCATGGACATCAACCTCGGCAATAAGACATCCATTGATGGCTCAGTTTCGATGGACTGAGGTGAGCGATTCATGGATAACTTTGGGTCTATTACTACATAATAGTCGTTTAACCTTGAAATTAGTCATCCATGGATAGTTCAGTATTAGACAGTCGACGATTTTCCGACTGAGTCTTGCAGGCATGGCTCATCTCTGAAAGTGAGTCATGCAGGCATGATTCATCCATGAACGTGAGTCATGCAGGCATGGCTTATCATTGACCTTGTTGATGAAAAACAAATGAGAACATACTGTGAGAGAATATCTCGCTGGGAAATAGAAACAGATACAGCGGTAGGTATACTTTTCTATTTTCTATTATTTAACAAGCGTAGATAAATACATACATGACGTCACAGAAAAAAAAACATATATAAAAGCACCCGTTGTCTTACTTAAAAACATATTCTACGAAATTCGGGTGGTGACTTCATAGTTCATACTTATATTTCGCAGTTCACAGTTTTGAAGTATGAATTGTGAAGTAAGAAGTGTGAATTGTGAAATATGAAGTGTGAAGTATAAAGTGTGAAGTTCAAACTTTATAATTCAGAATTCTAACTATGTTGATTCCATTGTGACGTATCAGTTATGTCAGAGATTTCGTGACAAGTCCACTAATCACCTGCCCAAGCAATACGCTCTATCAACTCGGAAATAAATTTTAGTTCGTTGCTTTAAAGGCACTGACTTCCAGATTAGGCTAGAACTATTTTTTCTTTCAAATTGAAGTTCTGTCATATTTTGATGAGAATATGAGTTTTTGTTTCTAAAACATTGAAAAAATTCCAAATCAAGAAAAAAAGATGACCGCGTCGGGAATCGAATCCCGGACCGCCGTGGCAATAAAGTCATTTCCATGTCGACGTAACCAATATCGCTATGGCGGAATTAGTGAATTATGACTTCAAAATATAGATATTTATAATCGAGACAGTTTACCTGGTGTAAAGCGTTACAAACGCTTTTCGATTTTCATCGTAAAAAGTAGTAAAAACAGTAAATTTCCGTGTTTCCATAACATATAGCTTATCAGTAACTAAGTTTTAAAGCCTACTTAAGAAATATACCATTTATTTCCAGATATCTAAAAAAGATATTTTTTTTTTGTTTTCGAACGATCTGGAGGCCAGTCACTTTTAACATTCCCTCTCTTTTCTTATAATTATTATTATATTGCATTGTCCTCAATTATTTGAATAACAATGGAGGCAAAATAAATGTTTCTGTTAACGTTTTTTTCCTTATTCAGACATAGTATTGACAAGTATTACGAAAATGCATATTTATTCGCAAAGTAAGCATAATCGTGATCCATGTTCCTCTTCGTTGACACGCTTCGAATGTACACTGCGTAAACAGCTGAAGTTTTCTAATGATGGTGTAAGACACAGAACATGACCTATTCCAGACGCAAGTCTTGTTCTTTAACGTGCTAGGTGTAAAGCACCCACACACGGCACCTCGTCTCATCCGAACGTTTTTCTGACTTAGAAATTGTAGTTAGTCTCCAACGGGAAAGAAAAACAAGAACAAATTCATTTTTACAAGAATAACAATGTATAAGGAAACGGGTTTTATATAGAAATGAATAAGTGTTTGTTTTTAATTCATTATATCCGTTTTTGTATCCAAAGTTTTTACAAATATTTTTGATACCTTTAACACATTTCACGAATTGTTATCGTCTGCAGAAAGAAATATTACCATTTATGGAGTAAATTTGAACCACCGATCGCCTATAGATGTACATTATTTCACTTTTGAGACAGACTTGTTTAAAAAAATCGAAAAGAGACAAATGTGAAGCGTTAATCACATCCTGTTATTTATGATATCAAACTAACTATAGATCGGTGATGAAAATACCTTTGCATTGTTTATATAGTTGGTGTACTTATTTTACTGCTGAAAATTGTTTGACTATTTGTTAACAGCAAGTCTTAAAAACGTGCTCAGTGATCACATTATTAAACGATTAGCGAACAAGAATAAACCAACTTTTCCTCTTTGAATAAATGAAACTAGAAACCTTTTTATCCCTAAATAGTTGTATCCAGTTTTAAATATCATATCTAGTCTTTCAGTTATGTAAGGCGGGCAATTTGACCTAACGATCGTTCCCGAGGAGTATCAGTACTTGCTCCCGTAAAGGGACATGGTTTGCAGGGATCGAACCCTTGACCCTCAATCACTGAGTCGTTACAGCGATTAGAAGTCCGTTACTATCACCATTCGACCACGTAGGCGGTCGAAATAAAGGTAGGTCAAAATTGTTTTCCAATACTTTTGGCTTTCAACTATTCCCCCGTATATTTTTAAACCTGGTATAAAAATATATTTTTATAACCATTATTCATTCAAAATGGCAAAGAAATTATTTAACGGGGTTTGGGGCTTCACTCCAAGGACAAATCGGAATTTTTGCCTAAAAATCGTACAAATTTAAACTCTGCACAAGCGTCTTTAGCCCTGTCAACTGGACGTATTTTAAATGAATATTTCACAAATACAGATGCAGCAAAACTATCAAGTAACCCCTTAAGATATGTGTTTATAAATCTTGAAAGCTTAATATATAGGCCTTTTGCCGATCATGGGGTTTGGGGGTCCTCCCCCAAGAACAGTTTGGCATTTTAACTTTAAATTATTCAAGAAATGCTGATTTGACTTCTTCCAATAGACTGATACTGCGTTGGTAAGTGATATGTTATCTTGTCACGAGATCACTGATACGTAACTTATACGTCACAACAACATCGACGAAGTTTGAAGTCTAAGCTCTGAAGTGTGAAGTTCACAGTTCACACTGCATAATTCATATTTAACTGTTCATACTTCACAGTTCACACTTCACAGTAACTTATACGTCACAACAACATCGACGAAGTTTGAAGTCTAAGCTCTGAAGTGTGAAGCTCACTGTTCACACTTTACAATTCATAGTTAACTGTTCATACTTCAAAATTAACACTTCACAGTTCATACTTCACACTTCACAGTTCAGAGTTCAGACGTGTCTCAATTTATAGATATGTTATTACTTTGTGAAGTGTGAACTACGAAGTATACTCTATGAACTATGAAATGCGATCTATGAAGTCACCACAGGGCTTTCGTAACATTCTGACTTCAGATAATTCACCGTTATGTAACAAACAACGATTTTAGACATTTTCACTAATATTGTATAGATAAAAAGCGGAAATGTCCTTCTTTTCAATATGATTTTTTTTTTTTTTTGCAAATAAATTCTTACAAAGCTGTATTAATACTGACGTTCATATACTTTAACTATGTAATCGTTCTTAGCCAACAAAGAGTTGCTAAGACAGCACGTTCCAAATAATAACATGTTCACCCTAAATGTTATAGTGAAAATACTTCGTTCACTCAATTTTAAGTTTTGGCAGCTTCATTACGTAAAAATAAATGGATTTTAAAACGAAATGATCAAATATATACATTCAATATTTTGTTTTTGAAAAAAATAACAAAAAAAACATTTATTTTGGTATATTAAACAACATTGGCGTAACGATATCAAGGATGACCGTTTCCATGAAATTGCAATCTGAGGTCAGTTACAAAAATATATAGACAAAATCGAGGGTTGAATGCGAAACTAGTGTAAGTGCATTCTTAGTAATTTTACAGGAGAAGGAAAAACTTTCCCATTTTATTACAACTAAATTATTCCTAGTGATTTCTTGACTATCCATGAAGAATATCATGCTTTTGAGGCTTCAGTTTTTTAAAGTGCACAAGTGTTAAAAGAGATTTTGATTTAAATGTTACTTAGAACAGTTTCGCACTGAAAAAAAAAAAACAGGAAAAAAGTAAAAAAGGTTTTTTATGCGATATAAGTGTATGTGCTCTCTCAATATCTGTTTAAATAACTAGGCGAACTGTATTTTACGAAACGGAACGGAACGGAACAAGTTTCGGAGCACCACTAGGGGAAATTATTTCAATAAATATAACACTAAAGTAAAATTTAATACAAACGTTTATAATAATTATTATAGTAATTATTGCAAATAATAAGGTTACCTTTGTCTGTATTCGCATTTGAAAGAAATTGGATACGAAAGGTATTTTTGTTCCGTTCCGTATCGCGAAATACAGTTAGCTACACGGGTAACTGTATTTTGCGGAACGGAACGGTACAACATATATATTGCTACTATTGTTCTTGTTGGTGCTGTTTTGTTGCTAATGCTGTATGCTGATAATACGTTTGTATACATGTATATTGTTTATACATTTGAAGCATCATATTTTTTAAGTTATACACCGAACATTATTACAAGTGAGTGTCTCATTGTCAGTTAATAAGCTTTTTGCACCTGCCGGCATGCCAGTGAGGGGTCTTTTCAGCATTAAATTTGAAATTTGAAATTGAATTTGAATAACTGTATTTTGCGGAACGGAACGGAACAACACATATATTATAATTATTGGTTGTGGTATTGTTGTTGTTACAGCTATATGATCTAGAAGGGGATGTGTATATGCTGATAATACGTTTTTAGATATTGTTTATACTTTTGAATTCTCATATACAATTATGCATTTGGACGTCGTCCGTAAATGATTCTTGTTATCACTACTTGTCAGAAACTACTAGGCCACTTTTGACCAAACTTAGCCAGATTGTTCCCCTAGTACTCTGGTTGGTCCTAACCGACAATGGTTTGAATGGGACCTTTAGTTCAAGCGTTATTGCCCTTGATATAAAAATTATAATAATTTTTTGTCATCGTACCTTGTCCGAAACTACCAGATGAATTTTGACCAAACTTGGCCACAGTGTTCCCCTAATACCCTAATAGGTCCTAACCGATACTGGTACCAATCTGACTTTTAGTTCAAGAATTATTGCCCTTGAATAATGAAAATGCCAAAATTTGCAAACGGAACAAGAAATAATAAGCGTACACACATCCCCTTCTAGATCATATTGCTGTAATGACAACAACAATAGCAACAAAACACCATCACCACCAATATTAAAAACGTATGATCACCATACACACATCCCCTTCTAGATCATATACACATTGCTGTAATGACAACAACAATAGCAACAAAACACCACCACCAAAAATAATAATAATATATAATTATGTTGTTCCGTTCCGTTCCGCAAAATACGGAACAAGAAATAATTTTCAAATTTAATGCTGTAAAGAATACCAACAATCAGATCCCTCATCGGCATTCTTAAGAAAATTAATTGCAGGTACAGGAAGCTTAACGTATATGTAGTTTAAATGCAGGTATTGCATCATCTTTTTGTAAATTTTTGAGTTATAGAGATAAATGTAAGATTTTACGCATAAAATATTTTTCTGTATTTCATAGCTTAAATTTCCATGTAAATTTCATTAAATTCGGTTCAGTAATTAGGAACTTGATCTTTTTTAAACTTCAGTAATTTATGTTTTCATCCCCAAAACCACTATATCGGGCCTTAAATTGTCCACATCTACATACGCGCCAAAATACCATGAGTTCACGGCTATGTCGTGATTCCCATGAAAATCCAAATAGTCAAAGTTCACGGCTATGTCGTGAGTCCCGTGAAAATCCAATATTTGGCGGGACATATGCATACAAATAGACTGGACTAGATATCCTTCGCGCACACGCCATTACAGTCTTGAGACGTCATTATGTCACTTTTATATTCTTGGTAGAAATAAAATTTTGCTCGATCGAGGTAAGAAATTTATTTGTTAGATTTTTGTATGATTTTTGAATTACAATTTTATTTAGTAAATTTTTGTTCATTCTACAGAATTTTGTAAAATGTTTACTTTTCGGCAAGATATTAGTTAGTTTCGGAATGTCAGGCTTATTTATTAGTTTTTTCTAACTTTTGTAAATTATTAATTTCGAAAGAGGAATCTAAAATGTTTCGTCTGTATAATTTGTAAAATTTATATTGAAACTTGTGTAACGTGATAATTAGCAAGTACTTTTTGTCATAAATTTTATATATGAACCTTTTCGTAGTAAATTATGGAACGCCGGTACTGCATTGCATTGTAATGTATAAATGTATGTGTTGATAAGTCTATTACCGTGTATGTAATATGTAATTGCAATTTAAATTGATCGTGTGCCAGTATATTTCATATCAATAAAATGTCCGTTTTGTTGTGTGGTAGTCGATTATACATTCATACCAGCTATTGTGTTTCGTTCGATTTGCATTGCTGGTTTGTTAATGTGTGGTTGTAAATAATAGCTGCAGTTTATCATCATCTTATCTATAATTTTTCAACATAATCTTTTCATATCATTGTTTTACTTTAGATTAGTAAGTAATTGAGAAATAATGGAAGTAATAAGTGGCGTATTGTATTCACGCGACGTATGAACTTAGTAGCACGTATATTTTGTATAAGAAGCACGTATTATTTATGGGAGTCTACGGAGGTATGGTGTACCCAAGGAGAAGTTTTATGCCCTTATTTGTATTTGCTATGGTGCTTACCATGTGTTATATATTTAAGCTTCTTCCACCAGACGACTTTTTACCTGGTGATGTCACGACCCGGAAGTCCCATACCCGAGGTTTACTTGTCTGGATGTGATTTCCCAGCACAGAGATCTTTCGTCCCATGGTTGTGCCTTAACCGCCAAGACCCTGATTTTTGTAGTCAACTGAGACAGCTCAGGGATACAAACACCTATAAACACCGGACATGGGGAGCCAAAAAGGAGCCAACGCCTTCGCGATATAGTGGGACATTATTTTACAAAAGATTAGTTCTTAGTGCTACTTTAAGTTTTAAGTAATAGTAAACATCTGTTAAATCGTCACGAGGACAAACAACTGTAATTAATAGAAATGGACATCTTTTAGAAATCGGATTTTGAGTTCAGTTTTTTTTCTTCTTTCTTTTCTTCTATTTAGTTTTTTTTTTCTTTATTCATTGTAAATAATCATTTTTCTGTAAATAAACTTGTAAATATTGTAATGAGTGTTAAGTTGTTCCTGTAGTTTCAGTCCCCGGTTCGTCCATCCTGTCACATAATAATAACAATTTAAATTTAAATCATAATGAGCACTATCTTCACTATTATTAACATCATATCCCTCATCGGCATCTTAAGAAATCATGTGATGTTCAAGCCTATTTAATCGGCAGGTACAGGAAGCTTATTAACTTTAGAAACAAAACACCACCAACAAGAACAATAGCAACAATAATGATATTATATGTTCCGTTCCGTTCCGCAAAATACCGTTACCCATATAGCTAACTGTATTTCGCGAAACGGAACGGAACAAAATGGTGTTTGTATCCGATTTCTTTCAATGCGAATACAAACAAAGGCAACCGTATTCTTTGCATTTATTATTACAGTAATTATTATAAACGTTTGTATTAAATTTAGTTAGATTTATATGTATTGAAATAATTTCCTCTTTTGGTGCCCCAGAACTTGTTCCGTTCTGTTCCGTTTCACAATATACAGATAGCCAATAACTAACTATTTCATAACTGTTGGTGAAACATCACTTACAACTTCTTCAAACTTAAATGAGCTGACACATTTAAAGTAGTCTAATGCAATTTACTGATAATTTTGAGAAATAGTGTTAATGCTCAGTAATAAAATTGATGTGTTTTTTTTTGGTCGTTATACTAAGACCAATCTATTCTGTGGCACAAAAGAGTTGTTTTAAGGCTGAGCATTATATTTATGCATATAAAAGTATACCAGTATTTTGACAGACTTTAACTGAGCACCTTACCTGAAAGATACTTTTGTCGAGAACATTACACATGCACTAATGTCCCATGGCAGACTTTAGGCTATCCTTTTCATTATTGTATAGTCTTACGCCTGTTTGTTGACTTAGAGGAAATACAACAGACAGATGTAACAAAACAATATCAAATAATGAAATAAGTTTGTGTATAAGCAGTGAAGTTTAGTTGCTCGCGTTTTCAACACTCGGTCGACAGAATTTTTCCGCCAGAATTAATTTACAGAAATTTATTCCCCAAAAATTCTTAAAATACACTTTGCAAACTAGATTTTCCTAACAGCTTTGCCAGTAACAATCACACAAAAATGTATACCTTTACAGCTAACATGGCTAAGTAGACTTCGATAGCAGAAGTTTTAAACTTTACATTGATGATTTAATCCAAAGCGCTTAAACTGTTAATACGTAGATATATGCATTAAACTGTCATTGCTGTAACATACATCTCTAATATAGTCCAAAGAAAACTCTAAGCCAACATAATTTAAATGAACGCCATCTTCTCTCCAAAAATGTGTCAAAAAATCAGTGTCAGGGGCTACAATATCATTCTTGCCAGGTGAGCGTACAAAATATCTGCCCCAGCGATTAATTAACCCTTTTACGGTTATTCTCTGTGGTAAGCCACCTGTTGACTGCACCGTCCCAACCCGTCTTTAAAGTATATCAGTCCAAATTATCATTGCTGAAAGGAAAAACTGTTCTTATGTATTTATCCTCTCTGTTGATTATATTTTTAATGTGATGAATAGAGCGGTAGGTCAAGTCATTTCCCCCTAAATGAATAATACTAGCTTTGGGTTGAGATGACAGCAGGGCTGTAGCTTCAATAGTGCGGCAAAAAGAGAACCAGTGCAGACCCCTGACGGCCTAATAGGCAACTGTCTTACTTTGCAAGCAAAGGTTGGGCTTTCCAGTGACTTTATCTCTTATTGCGGCCCAATAAGGGACGGAATCCCTCAGTATCTAAACGTCTTAATAAAGAAATAGTTGATGATTTCAACAAATATGGACAGTAAATATTGAAAAGAAAGCTAATTACGAATATAAGTTTTATATGACTGAGAACCAATGTCCTTATGATATTATTACTTCAGCTGAAAGACCCGCCTGCGCTAAGTCTGTTGCTCTTCCAATTAGAAAGCTATGAGACAGTAGTATATAACATAAGGTTTCTGGTGCAATTTTAAAATTTAATTAAAAAAAAATAATTTATAAAAATCAACAATTTTCATAAATTATTTAATTAAAACATATATTTTTTTTAAACAACAACTTTTTAATTTAAAATCAACAATTTTTATGAATTATATATATTTTTTTAAAAAAACAACTTTTTAATTTAATATCAACAATTTTTATAAATTATATTTTTTTTAAAAACAAGTTTTTAATTAAAACGTTTATTTTTTAAACAACAATTTAAAACCTATTGAAATAATTTATAATTGTTTGTTCGTTTGCTCTTTGATTGTTAACTTTTAGTATTTTATACAATAAATCATACAACGGTACTTTATCTTGTAACATTTTTATGAAAAATAAAACAATAGTAACCAAAAGAGTGTACTTGTTTTAACTTGATATTGTGTGTTTTAAAATTTAAAATACATATAATATAGATAAGTTTACAAAATAAATGTATTGTTTGAAAGAAAGAAGATTTACTGATAATATAAATCCTCATTATGTTACAACAAAAAACGGAGAAAAATGTTTAATGGCTACTTGTTGTCTTGTGGAAGAAGAAATCAAAGTTTGTTAAAAGTAACTAAAAACAGCAGGTAATTTAGACATCCATAAAGCAGTGTTACCTTTATTACCTAAAAAGGGTCAACACTTCCAGGATATAACTATTGTGGACCGGGGAAATTCCTTTAGATAATGGACCTCCTGTCGACGAACTGGACGCAGTATGTAAGACCCACGACTTTTGTTATGACAGCGGTGTAAAAAAGGGTATATGTGACAAACAAATGCTTTCCAACTTAAAAAACACTAAATCAAAAACATTTGGAGAAAAGATTGCAAAACATTTATTTTGTAAAACCTAAAATTTTAAAACGAAATACAAATTGGGCTCGGTCAAAAGTCAAAAAACAGGAAAAGGGGGTATACTCATACCCCCGAAATAAATTGGAGTGATGAATTAGCAGAAGAATTGCATAAGCCAATTAATAGAAAATTTACAAAACGACGAGTGATTGGTAATGATATTGATGATACTTGGTCAGCCGATTTAGTTGATATGCAAGCTTTTTCAAAATATAATAAAGGAGTAAAGTACTTGTTAACCGTTATTGATATATTCAGTAAATATGCTTGGGCTATTCCATTAAAGAATAAAACCGGAGAATCTGTTACTGAAGCATTTGAAAAAATAATTTTTGGAGCTTCAGCTCCTGATGAGCTTCATGCTCGACCAAAAGGTAGAATTCAGGGACGAAAGTCCCCGAAGACTGCAAGGATTCCACAAAATTTATGGGAAGATGAAGGAAAAGAATTTTAAAATAAAAAGTTTGAATCATTTTTAAATTTAAAATAAGATTAACATCTATCATACATTTAATGAAGGAAAGGCCGTAGTAATCAAAAGTTTTAAATAAAGTTTAAAAAGAATAGTGTGGAAATATTTTACAGCAAAAAAATACTTATACTTATTTAGATAATTTGCAGGATATGGTTGATAAATAAAACAAAACAAAACACTCTAGTATAAAAATGACCCCACCAAAGCCAGTAAAAACTTAAATAAAGGTACTGTTTACTTTACTTATATCGTAATTTAAAGATACAAAGAGTAAAAAAAAAATTAAATTGGTGATCGAGTTCGTTTAAGCAACTTAAAAGACATTTTGAAAAGGATATACACCAAACGGGACAGAGGAAATATTTATAATTTATAAAATTAATAATACAAATCCAAGAACATACTCTATTAAAGATTTAAATAATGAAATTGTTCAGGTTCATTTTACGAAAAAGGGAACTTTTACCTACTACACAAGAAGTTTTTGGAATAGAAAATGTTATCAGACGAGACTATAAGAAAAACAAGCTTTAGTAAAATTGAAAGGTTACAATGAAAAATTTAATAGTTGGGTTCCGTTTAGTGAATTGGAAGAAATTTAAATTGAAAATATATTATATAAATGAGTAATAAAAATTTAATGTTAATAATGGAATAGAAACAATAGATCAATTAATTATTCACCAAAACTAAACTACTGTGCTTACAGAAAAAGTTATAAATTTTTGTGGGAGAGTAAGTACTGGTTATATATTACAACAAATTCTTTAGGTTTGTTCACTGCATTAGCACTTGTTCCAGCTATTCCCTATATTTGTAGCAGCTATTGGTGTTGTTCCATCAGTAATTTCCATATTTATTAATAGACTAAAACTTAACGACAAGAAAGATATTTTAAAACTACATCACCAACAAATAAAACAACTATAAACAAAAGCAACGGATTGCGGCTTTAGCTGTTCATAATCCTAATGATCCTAGAAAAAGAAGAGGAAAAAAAGTTATTCAAGATATTTTTACAATACTGTGAAAAATGCAAAAAGGGAAAAAAATTATTTAATACCCTTTGAAGATATTTGAAAGAATTTAAAACTTAACGGATATAAAAGTAAAAAAGAAGAAGAGTAGTATTAAATTTTACGTGTGTATTTTAAAGATTTTTTTCTATTAGTATATTATATATAGATGGTTAATAGAAAGGTAGATAGAATGATTATACCAAAATTATCTAGCACTTTAGGGGGAAAAAATGAACCCAGAAAAAAAATTCATATAAAAATGTTCTTAAAAGAAGAAATGTTATTAAATCAAAACTTAATCAAATAGTTAGCGATGAATATAAAAATCATGTCATTGATAAATTACAAAATGTTATAGATCCTTTTCTATTAGAAACGAAGTTATTTGAATGGGAATGAGGTTGTCTATTAACTGAAGAAGAAAATACTGTACCCTCGGGTACTAAAGCCTCTGGTTTTGAAAAGTTATGTGATTGCCCCAGACCAAATAATTATCGAAACAATCCTAAAAAGTTATTGTAACCGATTGTGATACTAATGAAGAAAAAACATATAAAAGCAATTATGCAGTGTCTAAAAACCTTGGTATTAATTCTGGGTAAATAACAATGTGTTGCAAAGGAAAAAACCGAGTAAAATGTGGAATATCAAAAAATAATGGGAAAAGATATAAGTTTAAATATTTTATTTCTTATTAAATTTTATTTCTTCTCAAATTTTATTTTTTTTTTTAATTTCTTTACGTGCGTTTTTTCTTAGAGTTTTTTTTCTAAATGTAATATATAGATGGAAATCGAGAGATCCACAAAAGGATATTATAAAAATTTGAAATTAAAATTACATATAGACAAGATCCAAAAAATCAATTTCATTTAAATATAAACGACTCATTTAGTATTCTTAAATCCGAACTTAAAACTTTAAAAGGTATAAAAATAAACGTTGTTTTAAAGATAACTTTTGCAAAAATGGATAAGGCTGATACAATATATAAATCAACCTATTTCCCATCAAAAGCTTTAGAAGTTATTAACAAAAACGAAATAAAAAATACTTTACGTGAAGCCTTTGACGAAATAATAAATAGAATCGGTAATTGGATTTCGGAAGGAAATGGCTGGAGAATAGAGTCAGTTGATGCTCATTATTTAAATAGATATAAATATGAACCTTTAACCGCTTCTAGTTTTCTAGAGTTACCAAAAAAATTAAAGAATCCAAATAAAGTATTAATAAATATAAAAAATTAATGATAATGAATGTTTCATGTGGTGCCATTTAGCATATAAATTTCCTATAATACAAAACCCTGAAAGAGTTTCAAAATATAAAAAACATGTAAACGATCTTAATCATAAAGGAATAAAGTTTCCTGTTACATTAAACCAAATACCGAAAATAGAAACTTTAAATGGCAATTCATTTAATGTATTTGGTTACGAAGAACCAAATGGAGTTATCCATTATATAAATCAAAAAATCATTATTGTGAAAGATGTGATATGTTGTTAATTAATAATGATAAAAAATCACATTATGTTTGAATAAAAGATTTTAATAGATTAATGTTTTACAAAACAAAAGGTAAAAATAAAAAAAAATTTTTGCAAATCATGTTTACAAAATTTTCACAAAAAGAATAAATTTAAAAGAACATATTCCAAATTGTTTAGCTTTTCAATGGTGTTCAAAAGGGTGTTAAAATGCCACGAGAAGGTAGTAAGTAGAATTTAAAATTACCATAAAGGTTTAGAAATACCTTTTGTAATTTATGCTGATTTTGAAGCAATAACTAAAAAAGTTTAAGGTGCTCCGCCAAACCCAGATTCTTCATTTAAATGAAGAATATCAAAGACATATAGACTGCGGGTATGGATATAAAGTCGTCTGTTGCTATGATGACAAATATACTAAACCAACCTAGGTCTACAGAGGACCTAATGCAGTATATAAATTTATAGAAAAAATGCTTGAGGAAGAGGAATATTGTAAAGAAATATTTAAAGAGCACTTTAAAAAAGAAAATTTAAGAATGTCTAAAAAAGACGAAATTGTATTTAAAAAGCAGAAATCTTGCCACATCTGTGAAAAAAAATACACAAAAGATTCAATAAAAGTCCGTGACCATTGTCATATAACTGGAAAATTCAGAGGAGGCGCTCTCTCAGAGTGTAATATTAATTTTAGACTAACGCATAAAATTCCTGTTGTTTTTCAAAATTTAAGAGGTTATGACAGCCATTTTATTATGCAGCAAATAGGGAAATTTAAAAAAAAATTTAATGTTATTCCTAATAATATGGAAAAATATGGCTTTTTTTGATTTGCGATTTAGTATTTATTGATTCGTTTCAATTTATGTCTCAGTCGTTAGATAACTTAGGAAAAAACATTCCAGAATTTAAATATCTTCTGGAAAAAAATATCCCAAAAGTAAAATTAATTTATTAAAAACAAAGGGTGTTTATCCGTATGATTATATGGATTCATTCGATAAATTTAATAATACAAAATTACCTTCCAAAGAAGAATTTTATTCTGCGTTGAATGAAACACATATTTCCAACGAAGAATATGAACACGCGGGAATATTTTGGAAAAAAATTTAAAATTAAAAATTTTGGGGAATACCATGATTTATATCTAAAAACTGATGTCTTACTTTTGACTGACCGTTTTTTGAAAATTTCAGAAAAATATGCATTAAATATTATAAATTAGATCCATGTCATTATTTTATATCCTGGATTAGCCTGGGATGCTATGTTGAAATGACACAACCTAAATTAGATGATAACAGATATTGAATGTTATCTATTCATTGAAAAAAGGCCTTAGAGAATGGTATTAGTAATATAGTCTAAATCCGCTAAGTAAAGGCTTATGATAAATAAATGAAAAATTATAATCCCAAGAGGAAAATAAATATATTAATGTATCTCGATGCTCATATCCTTTATGGATGGGCAAATGCGCAACCATTACCCAACGGGTAATTTTAATGGTCTATTCTGAAAAACAATTAAAAATTAATAAAAAAGGTAAAAGGTAATTTTTATAGTCGAGTGTGATCTTGACTATCCCGAGGAATTAAGGATTCTCAAAGATTATCCTTTAGCTCCAAAAAAATTAAAATATACCAATGAAGGGTTGTCTGGTTAAAGTAAAAATATAAAAGAAAAATTTGAAATAGGAAATAAAGATGTTAAAAAAAACGAATTCCAACTTTAAGAAAAAAAAAAAAATTAAGTATTACTTACAGAAAACTTGAACTGTAATACTCATTGGGATTAAAAGTAACTAAAATACATAAAATATTAACCTTGATGAAATCCTAGGTAAAAACATATATTAAATCTTAAATACCCAGAAAAGAATCTGAGTCAAAAAATTCTTTTTGAAAGACTTTTTCAATTAATGAAAAACTCTGTCTTTGGGAAAAAATGGAACAATTTAAGAAAAAGAGTCAACATTAAATTGACTCATTATGAAAATATTTTACTAAAGCATGTTGCCAAACCATCGTTTGTTAGTGCAAAAAAATTTAATAATAATTTATTTGGAATACAAAAAATAAAAGAAAGTTTGTTATTAAACATACCTTCTTATGTTGGAATGTGTAAATTAGATTTATCGAAATATCAAATGTACGATTTTCATTATATAAAAGAAAAATATAATGAATCAGCAAAGTTATTATTTACTGACACTGATTCATTGTGTTATGAAATAAAAACAAAAGATGTCTACAAAGACTTCTTTAAAGATAAGATTGTTTTGATAACATGATTATCAAATTAATTAAGTCAAAATTTTATTTCAATATACTAAAAAATCATTGGAAAATTTCAAGATGAAACTGCCGTAATCTGCAACCTGAATTGATTGGATTATCGGAGCATAATGTATTCTTATTTGTTAGAAACTGAAGCAAATTCTTGATACAAAAAACTGTAAAGGAATTAAAAAAAGCTGTTATCAAAAAGGACAATAACGCATAAAAATTTAAAGACACATTAGATTAGAACTCACCACACGTAATTACATTAATTTAAAGTTATACAAGGGCGAAAACATCATGTTCTAGTTTATGTCATAAATAAAGACGTCGTTATCATGTTATCTGACGATAAAAGATTTGAAATTTATTATATGGATGGGAGTTACTAACCAAGCCTATCAAAAAAAAAAAAATAAGATTTATACATTATTACAATGTAATTTTTTAGCATCTTTATGGGTGATTTTAGAAAGAACCTAGTTTTTTTCTTATTTTTTTTAAAACAACTTTAATGATGTGATTTTAGAAAGAACATAGCTTCTTATATTTAAAACATCTTTATGGTGTATTTCTTATTTTTATTTAAAATATCTTTTAAGGTGTGATTTTAGACAAAGAACATAGTTCTTATTTTTTAAAGAGCTTTATGATGTGAATTTTTTGATTTTTAAGCATCTTTATGATTAATTTTAATTTTAAAGAACAAAGATTTTTTTTATATTAAAACTTCTTTAGATTGTGATGTATATAATTGTTATAGGAGAAACATAAGTTTCACTAAATAATAAACCATAAATTGTTAATTGAATATTGTTTTAACTTTAAAGAATTTAATATAAATAACATCATTCATGTTCAATTTATTTCATAATTAATAGAAAAGATTCATTTTCTTCTCTTTGTGTTTGGCATTGTAACTCTGAAGAATTACAATTTCTTATTTTTAGTTGTAATTTAAGCATCTCCTTTATCAATTTAATGCATCATCAAGAATAAATAAAATAGAATTAAGAATTAAGTGTTACATTCTTACCTTTTTGAACTAAACTGGACTAGCATATTACAGTTTTCCAATTGAAATAATCCCACTATCAGTAATCTTCGGTATAACATGTTAAGACAATGGAGGTATTCTTATTAATTTGTCTTTCTATTTTACTTCTTTTTTTCCATTTATATTATAAATATTCCCATTATTGTATTAATTTAGTCTATTAATAAAAATACATAATTATAATTAAAGTTTTAATTCAAAAGTTTACTTTCTTTTATAATTTTATATATGTACCGTACAATATGTCGAATTGACATGACTCTCCTTCATAAGAAACAAATGAAACTTCTGTAGATGATGAATCGTCATAAGGATGAATGTCAGACATTGTATGTTCGATAAATAAATTTAATTTTTTTTTTGATCACTACATAAAATACTTAGGGGGGATTTCTTTCAACAATCTCGGGTGTTATTACACACCCACCGAAATTTACTTGCAAAACCATCTGGCACCACCTAAAATAAAATGAGGATATTTTGACCTTTCCCGTCTGACCAAAAAACGTCATTTAAATAAAACCTAATATCTATTTATATAAATTCCAGCGTTGGTTGAAATTACACAATTTTTTTAAATAGCACATCCGTACAGCTAGTTTATATACTTGGTTGTGTTTTATAAAATCTTTATAACAACGTCATTCCCAGGATTCAAACTAAATGCACCAAAATAGCCCGCATCATTATTCAATTACATTTCATATAACGAAATATATCCAGACACCGTGCGACAAAATACTTTTTCATTTTTATCTAGGAATGTATGGGGTTCTCCAAAATTACGACCACTGTTAAAATTCAAAAAGAAAACACTTCACGTTATTTTTACTTTTTCAGTTCCAGATTTATAATTCTGTAAATGTTTATTCATGATCGAGAATAACTTCAGCTAAATCATCAACTCGTTTTGTTGTAGCTTCAACCAGAACTTTTATTTTCATGATATATATTGTCTATTCTCTTTTTTTTTCAAAAACAACGCCTTTTGTATATCATAAACATCCGCGTGATCATTAACTAATTAATTGCTCCGTCATTGGTAGAAATTGATTGAGCATTAGTAGAAATTAGCTTTGGGTTATAAGCAGTAATTGATTCGCCTTGTTTAGTTGATATTTCAACTACAAGAGTCCAGATCATTTATTATTTTTTGGGGGGTTGGGTTAGCATGAAATTCGTTGATATCTTTTTGTAATATTCTGTAAGTGTACTTTAATTCCGCTAACGTTAAATTATGCCCGTGTGTCACAGTACAATCAAGATCCGGAGTTGTTTCGAAAATGTTTCGAGGGGGCCCGAATCATTAATTATAATAAATTGCTTCTCCTTTTTTAGTTCTTTTTCAACCTACAAGGTCCAGTTCATTTTTATGTTCTAGCCACTTTTAACATTAAACTGCGTTATATCTTCTTGTAATTTTTTTGTAACATTAAGTCTGCATACTTTAAATTGTGACGTGTATCAACAGTACTAATCAAATTCGAATTTGTTTTTTAAAGTCATCTATTGTAGAATTAAATATTTTTTTTAAGTTATCTAATGTGTTCATGATCATCACCTCTTTGTGAAGGCTGCCTTTTCATTCAGCTTTATATCCTGCAAAGTGTTATTTGAAATTAATTCTAATAAATCTTTATTTTATTTCAGTTTCAGTATTTAGTTTAGTTATTTTCTGTTCTGATTTCTAACTGATACATATTATTGGGGGTAACTTTTTCTCGCTTCATAATCTTGTCCTTTAATATAATTCTTCATATTTAATCAACTATATTTTAATTCTTGAATTTGAGTGAATAAAATGTTTAAATTGACTCGAAATACTTCCTTTTTTTGTTTACGTCTGTCAAATCAGATTTTCTCTTCAAGTACTTCAATAGAATCAACCATAGCTTTCATTTTCTTATTCAATTTTTATCTTGTAATTTTTATGAACTACTACTAAATGAATAATTTTAAAATCTTTTGTTAGGATTACTTCAATATTCTTTACTTCTGTTTCTAATGTTTGTATTTATACTTTTAATAATCTTCAGGTTTATAATCATCTTTACACCTTGAACATTTTTAAAACAAAAACCGTCTTGAAACAGCATCATTGGTTACTGGATTTCCTAGGTTAATAAGGTTATTACATCCCATATCTAATGATCTGTTCATTATGATTTATCAAGTTCCTTATTTCTGTGAAGAAAATATTCCGATACTTTTTTAAGTTTTTTTGAAAAAGTTTTTAGTAGCATAATCACTTAAATCAATATCAAATTAACTCTACTTATACTGTACAGGTGATTAATTGTTTACCATCATTAAAAACTCCCATCTATATAATTACCTGTAAAGATTTTTCTTAAAAACTACCTGTTGTCAATATATCAAAAATCATATTTTTGATTTGGTTGCATTAGCAAAAGAGTTTGGCTTAATATCTTGTTTCATTACAAAAATCATATCATTTTCTCGTTTTACTTGGCTTTCAAATCAATAATAATAAGACAGTTTAATCCGAATATCTTTTGTGGTTTATAATAAGACTGACTTAAATACATAACACAAACTGTTTTTGGTGACGTCATTGAATGACGTATTTTTGATATTTCGTTTCTGAACCTTTTTTATCTTCACATACAAAATCAACAAATCTTACTACTTTTTGTTTTTCTGATTCAAGATACTCACACGGTTCCAATTTGCTGTGGGATCCGCTGAAAATTCAAGTATTCATTTAGATTTATTTTATTTTTTTTCTGCAATTCCGTGGGGGGGGGGGGGGGGGGGGGGGGGGGGGGGTTAAATTTAAAAACGTTTTAATTAAATCCTGATTATTTAGATGTTCTAGATTTTTAGCATACAAGTATAATTTATCATAATATATAAGAGGTTCTCGTATTATAAGCATAATGTATTTGATTTTTACAGATCCAGAAATCCACCATATTAACATTCTAAAACATGAATCCGGCTAAAAGATAACGTGTTTAAAGTTATTGATTTATTACTTTTTGTATCATAATTTGGATTTCCATTTATATATCATAATACTTATCTAACATTATATCTTACAATATAGTACATTATCTTACATTATCTTACAATATTATATATAGGCAGTCAAAACTTAATGAAATCAGGAATAAGAAAAAACTTAATCTGCAAAAGATTAGAGAAGAAAAATGAAAAAAAAATTAGAAGAGCTACAACACATCGTGGATAGTACACTGAAATTTTAATCAACCAATTTACTGAAGGAATAGAAAGGTCAAAAAGAAACATATCAATCAGTTAACAGCATTACCTGGAATTAAGGAGCAATTAAGCGGTTTTACCTGGGTGATGAAATAAAAGATATAAAAAACATATCGGGGTTTACCGAGTTATTCCAAGACAACAACAAGCTCTACAACCAAAGATTTGGGGGATGAATTTAGAAGATTTTGGGAGAAAAAGGTTAGAATAACTGCAGAAACGCATATTCCACCACCAGCAATCGTGTGATGAGCGAAGAAGAGTATGAAAAATTACCAATAGAAGTAAAAAAAATATACAAACCACCAATATATGGAGATGGGGACTATTAGACTTAATACCACACCAAATATATAGAAAGATTAACAAACCACAACCACCAGAAAATAAAGAACTATAACAAATCCCTTAGGAAGAAATTGGACGAAAGACAGTTTAGGAGGTTTATTCAGAAAAATCAGTTAATGATTTAAATAAAGACTACGGTCTAGATGAAATAGAAGACGGGTCTATTTTAATTATATCTTAAAGATATCTAGGAGTGAAAGTTGAGGATCCGCCTGAAGAAGATGAAATTAAAGATTATGTTGAAAGATTAAAAAGATAAAGAGACCCAAAAGCACCAAATTTTGATCTTACTATAGATCTTGATGTTATAAAAAAATATGGATATAAACCCCGAATCCAAATGTCTTATTTATTTAATTTAGATATGACCTATCCAGAAAAAATATATGAGAAGATTTTAAGAGCAGGTATAAAAAATGTTAACGAGGATGTTCAAAGTGTTAAATGGTTCAATAGCTTAAAAAAAAGAAGGAAATAAAAACCGCCAAATGATATAGCAGAAACAGAAGAGTTCAGAAAATGGATCGTACGAAACTTTTTAATTTTACAGCTAAAATACAAAAAAGAATACAGTAGAACATATTATTGGTTCAAATCTGCGGCGGAACAAGGAATAAGATATTATAAAGTTCGCCAAGCGACCATTTATGGTAATTTGTTAATATTTAAAAAATAAACTTGATGGTCCAAAACAGATTAATCCGCTAAAATAAAAAAAACAGGAAAGGAAGTAATTAATACTAAAGTAATAAGAATTAATTGGGATTTGATTAATAAAAGATAAATAATAAAAAACATTTCAACCATTCAGGTAAAAATATTTAAGAAATTAACAGAAAAAGCAGGATTACCTATCAATAAAAGAATCTATGAAATTTAAAAAAAATAATTAGGGGACAACGTGTATGGTACTCGATGTCCGTGTAATCCCCGAAGAATTAGTTACTGAATTAGAGTTAATTTGTGGTCAATTGATGCAGGAAACAATAATGAAGGATTTAAAAAATAAAGGGTATTATGGTAATAGAACAATAATTAAAAATGGATAAATTATTTACCAAAACAAACAGAAATATATATAAAAAAAAAATTTCTTGATAATATAAACGGATCAAACAATAGTATTAAGTTCTGAACACGTTAAAGATGTAGATTAAAAATATTCCGAGTGATTTGGTCGTTCCTTTAAATTTTCGATAAAATAAAACTTATGCTGTGGTTTGGATAGTATTAACAACTAGACTAATTCTTGGCATATTAATAGTGATGCATATGATAATAAAGGGGAAAAAAAAAAGAAATACGTTTATAAATAATGTAGGGAATGGCAGATATTATAATTACAATGTTCTTACAGTTACACATGATAGTAATAATTACATAAGGGAAACATGAATAAATAATGATGATTAAAATTTGATATATCAGACCTTGCTCCAATAAGTTTTGGAATTTGATTTACGTAGTTTTTTTTTTTTTTATTTTTTAAGATTTTGATTTCATTAAAGATAATTTTATGTTGGCTTTAAAGATTTCCAATTTTCATACAATGCTTGGATTTGAAGAAAAAAAGCATTGGATAAATACTGAAGGGGGAACTACAACCCCAACATATAACTAATCTGTGGGATACAATTTCTATTCTTTGTGATCTACGGATAATTCACTTGTTGATGGTAATTTCAGTGGATATTAACAAGCATTAAGTACTCTGCAGATTAACAGAGCTTTTCCATTTCCAAAAGAACCACAAAGAGTTGGATATTCTGAAATTATAAAATATTATAATTTCAATTAGTATATAAAATTACAGAGGTATTTGTAGAATAATCAATTTTAACGAGGTTGAAAACAGTTTTAACACTAATTTAAAAGAAATATAGATTTTAGTTATATATACTATGTACAAGCAAGTTTATGACAAAAATCAAGGGAATATTTTTATTTAGTTGATGCTCACACGGGAAAAGAAATTATAAATCGCGAAAACAGGTTATCTTTCGGGCACTTAACTAAATTGGTTTTCAAGCTGAGTTTGCATCTCCTGAATAAAGCATTTTGGCAACCGCAGAAAAGCAGCACTTGACAGTGGAACAAAAAAGATTGGGACCGGAAGTTGGAAATTTAGCTGCTAAAAAAATTGTTGAAAATTTAAAAAGAAAACCTGCTCCGGCAGTATGGTGATATTATAATGGTTAAGGAATTACAAGAAAAGAATAACAGTAACAATAGGTAAGTTGAGGAGGATATATCAAATATATTAAATAGATTATGTCAGAAACCGGGGACGCTAAACGTATTAAAAGATTAATTTCTAAAAAAAAAAAATAATATATAATAATCACATGTTTAGAATAAAACAATATTGTGAAAGATAACGAACTTAACCCCTATTACAAATTAGATCCAGCTTTAATTATCTGTCTTGGCGTAATGTTCAGCAACAAAAAACGGATATCATCTTTACAAATAATGACAGAAGCTCATATTTGATTGGGATAAAATGGTTATTTTGAAGTAAGTTTTAAAGAAATAAGTTCTTGGTGGTAATAAATTATGCTGAGAGGAGATCAATTGCTTTAATTCCTAAGCCTCTTCATTTAATTGATCAGTTAGTAGGTTTAAACAACTGGCAAATTGTTTATGATTGTAACAATGTTATATAAGGTAGTAAAAATGAAAGAATCAGGTTGAAGCCTATCTAAATGATTATGCAGAATCAACTGGAAACACACGAAATATATTTTTTAGAACTAACTGCGACTGCTGCTGATGATGATAACTACAGGGTTTGCTTTTAGAAAAGGAATAATCCTGGGTATATAAAGAGGAAAATGTAAAGAATTCATTAAATACTTATTCCATTATTCAGGATTAGAAACAATATTAATGCCTCCAAGTCAAATTCAAAATAACACTGGCAGATGACAGATGATGATGAATTAATTTTAGAACTGGCGAGACCCAGGAAGGGTAATTGTAAAAACAGTTAATTTTTTTTTCCCCCCTTTAAAAAAAAATGGGTCCACGTTTAATTTTCAATGAATTTGGACTTAATCTAATTTCTGAAAGATTTACGAAAGCAAGATGGGCTGACCTTCGAAAATGGGTACACAATCCCACGATTACACAACAGATTAATACAACCTTTAGAATAACGGCTGTATAACAAAACCCAACATTATTTGTTTATTTACAACGACCTGCAAAAAGTACTAATCAAGAAATGAATCCACTTTTATTAGATACATTTAACCTAAATGCTGATAATAACGATTGCACTTTTGTGAGTTTCTTGTCGTCAATGAAGTTGGTAATAGGTGTTTTTTTTATCCAGAAACACAAGTATATCAAGATATATGACGATGAATTAAATTATTATTTATAAACAAAATAACAAAAACTACTGGAAGTCACTTAATAGATTTCAATTTCAAAGTTAGGTATGGATTTATTCATTTTAACTTAGAATATAAAAAGGAAGTAATAACCAAGAAACCTAAACAAATTAATTTAACAGTTAAAATAATACCCTTCCCACAGCAAATATCTATAGTTACGCAATTGTATTGTATAAGGAAACAGTTGAAATAAATACTATTGGAAATGAACTTGTTATTGTTTAAAAAATAAAAAAATTTAAAATAACATTAAATTAAAAAAAAATAATATATAATGTCAATCGAATTAAATTGAATATAAAGTTAATACTAACAGATGCCAAAAGAAAAATTAGCACAAGCTTATAATAAAAAAACTCCATATAATTTTAATATTAAAACAGAACACTTACGTGGAAACTTCCTCTTTACTTTTAACAAAAACACAAATAAATCAAAATGAAAATTCATTAGAAATAAGAAGGGGTTAGAAATTACAATTTCACAAAGCAAATGTCCCAGTAGGTCAAAATGGTGGATTTTTAGGAGCTCTGGCTGGTTTGTTAGGAAAAACAATTCTTCCAATGGCAGTCGAAAATAGTTTCCAAAAATATAGCCCCTCTTAGGTACGGTCTTTATCAGACTTGCCAGTACTGGTGTCAGTAAGTTAACTGGAAATGGGTAGATTTTTTTTCTTTCAGTAGCTAATGATAAGAGAAAAATGATAATACCATATATTACACCTAATCAAAAAGGCAACTATTTAGGCCTATGGAGTGGATTAAAATAACACAAAAACCAAAAACAAGACGGCGGGTTTTTAGGCATGTTTGGCTGCTAGATCTTGGAATACCTTAATTACATCCTTGTTAAGTGGTAAGGGCCATGGTCAGGGTACACAGATTGATTCTCAACGGAGCCCGTACAGACGAATTCCCAATAAAAAAAAAAAAAAATATAAACAAATCCAATTTTCTAACTTTGCAATAGAACATGGGTAAAACAATTAAAAATTAAAATTCTTTAGGGGTGTAATTT
The DNA here is from genome assembly GCF_021730395.1 of Mercenaria mercenaria. Lineage (NCBI taxonomy): Eukaryota > Metazoa > Mollusca > Bivalvia > Venerida > Veneridae > Mercenaria > Mercenaria mercenaria. The sequence continues at coordinate 67,274,538 of NC_069368.1, read as the reverse complement.
AGTAGACATCATTTACTATAATTAAAAATAAATGAAACGAGTGTGGAATAATCCAAGTTAGATGAACTCTGTGGACCTGAACACATTGGGTTTTGTTATTTAAATAATATGTTTTCGATCCATTTGGGCTTCTCCACCAAGGAGCTTATTAAATATTCCCACATATAAAAATACAAAATGTTCAATATCAAATAAACCAAGGTACACACTGTGGTTACATTGTTTATTATTCATAAACATGTTACAAGATAAAAAAGTACCGTTGTAGATTATAGTATAAAATACTAAAAGTTAACAATCAAAGAGGCAAACGAACAAACGATTAAAAATTATTTTTTAATAAGGTTTTAAGTTGTTTGTTTTAAAAAAATCTACACTTAATTAAAAAGTTGTTTTTAAAAAAAATAAATTTAGAAAAAAGTAGATCTTTTAGATTAAAACAAGATTGTTTTTTAAAAATCAATATAATTTATAAAATTGTTGATTTTAAATGAAAAAGTTTTGTTTAAAAAAAATAATACGTTTTACTTAAATAATTTATAAAAATTGTTGATTTTTATATTTTTTTTTTAATTAAATTTTAAAATTGCAGCACCAGAAACCTTATTTATATACTACTTGAGACATATAGTGTCCCTGAATAATATTGAGTTCTAGCCATGCAATTTAGAGCTAGAACACCCGTAACACATATTTTTGAGACTGTAGGATACAAACTCAACTGTATTTGCCAGCACGAGGGTTCTTAGGGCAATTACTCGCTTACTCTGAATAAACCAAAATACCCGTTAAAAATAATGCCAAAAAATTAAACAAGACTCATAATGATTAACTGGGGACCTATTTAAACCCGCGCGTACACCAGCCCACCTAATACATTATATGTTTATGGTGCGCGTTTGTCCATAGTAAATAATACCTTTCAACTGACAACCCTCCAAGGTATTTCTTAATTACAAAAGTTCTAGTGATGTTGTTATAACCATGCAGTTTGTGGTAGTAAGTGAAACACGAAATATTGGTTGAAATGCTTTTCGGTGAAAGTCCTTTTTCAAAACAATGAGAAATAAATACAATTCTGTGCTTGATTGGGGCTTGCCAAAAATCATTTAATTGGTTATTTTGCGTTCTGAATTGTCCTAAAACGGGGGTTTACGCTACGTTGAAGGTTGCGAGGGAGTTTGAGGTGCTGTGACCAGATGTAATAACTGCCCGGCACTCGCATTGAAAAATATTTCAAAGAAAGGAAGTCATCTAACGGGTCTGAGGTTCCGATTTCTGGAGCTACCAGGTTGTAATAGGTTGTTTACATTCGGTCATTTACTGAAGTTTCACAAGTGTTTTAATTTTTTCACCTGATGAAAATATTGTATTTTAAATATTTTTTTATTATAATGAGTTACAAATTATAAATATTGTTATTCACATTCTCGGTCTTGTTTTGCGAGCTGTTTTCCAATCAAAAGGTTACTTAAATCACAAAGTAGTGGTAATATATTTTATTTGGTTGTAGGCGGTACAGTGGTACCTTCCCCGTTAAGTTTTGTCAATTTGTGCATGCCTGGAATTGTAAGAGGAGATTGAAACGTCATGGTTGGGATTACTCTAGATTTATTCATATCCTTCCACCAAGGCTTTGAAAAAAGGAATTAAACAAACAAGAAGCATGTGGCAAGCTTGTGAGAAATTTGACATAAGCTTGTGCAAGCTTACTGCAGTCATGTAATATAATGCTTGCAGATGTTCGCATAGAAATTAAATTTGCGGATCAGTCTTGCTTAGCTTGCTAAGCTTGCAATCTTGTTAAGATTGTGCAAACTTGCAAGGTCGCAATTCAGATCACTAGGGTCCCAATCGCAAGCGTGCGTAACCTTACAAGCTTGCATGATCTAAATAGGTTGCAGGAAGCGCGCGAAACTGCTAGCATAATTAATTTGTACAAGCTTATATATAGTCAGGTTCCCGTTGTACTGCAAACCGATAACATAGTGAAAGAGGAAGGAACTCCAGACTAGCTTATATAATGGTTGCGACGGTTCCAATCGCAATCTTGCTGCACGCTTAAACAAGTTGGCCGCACACTTGTTGAGATTGCAAGTGCAATCTTGCTGCGGCGTTAATGCAAGCTTAATTAAGATTGCCATTTTGGTTTCGGGTTTGAGTTTAAATCTTAATTAGGGTGCAAATTCCTTGTAGAAAGTGGTACTGTAGATGATTTTGAATATTTCATAAAGCCAAATACTGAATTCTAGTTAGCTTTTTAGATAAAGTTATCGGTATAGTCTTATAAATAAGAAGGCTATATATATAAACACAAAAGGTGGTACTCCTCTCCCTCACCTCCCTGCTCTTACGCCTGTGTATAGATTACCGGTACTGATCATAGTCTGACATTACCAATACAAGATATTGCAATCAAAACAAGAATTTGTAACAGAGTTACTAACGCCCCTTGCCTATGGACATTTTCATAAACCGCCTCGATATCCTAGTTGTAGTGCGTCCACTTCGAGTGCGGGAGGTGGTGGGTTTGATCCCCGGCCGCGTCATACCAAAGACGTAAGAAGTAGTACCAGTAGCTCCCTTGCTGGACGCTCAGCAATAAGGAGAAACTGGCTTCTCTTCTCTCATACCCTCGTGGCAATGGATTACATCAGGAATGAGGCCTCGAGAGTGACTAATATAAGTTGTAGAACTTGCTCCACAATCGAACTAAAATAAATTATCTATGAACTAAGGACATTTTTCACAAAACATACTGCATGCTAATACAACATCTTCTACGTAATAAGGCAACATAAGTCATAACTATATAGCATATCATTCATGAAGACATTATGAAGTTTGAAAATGTCTGCAAATGTACAATAGGTGAATGCTTACAAAAGTTTATATTTTTAACTTAAAGATTTAATTAGATTTTATTTTTAAATTGGTAAGGAAAAATATGTAAATATATAAAGAAAAAAATTATCGCTATAAAGGAAGGTGATTAATAAAGACATGAAATGCATGACACTTCTGTAATACTAAAAAAACTTTTAATTACACACCAGAAAAAGTTAATTGTACTGTTGGTAAATGCAGAGCTGCACTACATATCAACCAAATGTTACAAGCATAGTATTCGTAATACTGCATTTACCTAACTTAATTTACGTTCTACAAGTCTGCAATTGTCAACAGCTTTTTTATATCTATAAATACAAATCAACTTACTTTAAACATAATTCAATTTTTAAATTAGTGGTGAAAACTGATTCTGATAGAACACACATGCATTTACTTTATCTAATAAAAGGGGTAAATGCATGAAACCCAACAAACAATTACCTTGGGTACATTTAACTTGACCTTTGCACATGACTCAATGTCTTGTTATGTTGAATATTTATGCAAAGTTATTTGAATATACCACAATGCATATAAAGTTACAGATCAGACGAAAAAATATTAAGAATTCCCAAAATGACATTGACTTTGGAGATAGGGTCTGTGTCTTGCATGTGATAAATAAACTCATTATGGAGAACATTTGTGCCAAGTTATTTTAAAATTCCTTGATAAATTGCAGAGTTATGGACCAGACATGAACAGACCATTTTAACGTTAGCCTTCTGAGTGTGACCTTGAACTTGGAGCTAGGGGCTTGAGTCTAGCGCATGACATGTCATCTCCTTATAGGAAGGACGGATGACGCAGCCTACTTCAATGTCCTATTTTTTTTCGAAAAAGGCAGGGGATAATTACACCACACTGTTTTAATACTTTTAAATCAGTCTCACATTCCTTTGCAAAAGTGTTCAATATTTAAACGTTGAAACGTATTCTAATGTTTACAAGTAAGTTAGTAAGTCAAGTTACTACAGTGTTGCGGTAACAGGTTATATGAAAAGTTCCACATTTTTCCCGCAACACTGTAGTAAGTCAAAACTTTTCAAATATCTCTTTCTTTTTGTAAAGAATTGGTATTATTTACATTTCATACTAAATTGAATGTAATTAATTGCCTCAGTTTTAAACATGTTGTTGGAAAAATATCTCAGTGCTATATGGGAATGTTTTTTCTATAGTTTCTGAAAAGTTTTCTGAAATTGAGTCTCTACAATTGATTGAGCCTATGATATCACTGATGATGTCATCCGATATACAGTATATATAAGTAAAGCATTTAAGTGTACATACAATAGTTTCAAATTCGAAAAATAATTGCTAAATTCTTAAATGTTAATGTGAAAAAGGTGTAAGTGGCATATGGCTTTCATACAGGCATGCTTTCCTTTTAAATTTTTTTAAGTTCTGTTAATTAAACTTACAATTTGTATATTACTGTGTAAAAGTAAAACATTAGTTGAACTTCATTTTACTAGCGCCACTTAGAGCTTTTTATGTGGAAATTCACAATAATTTATTGTGAAACTGGTGTATGTGCCTGTAGTCACTTACAACAGTTTTGCATTTAAAAAATAAAATAGTTTCACATACACTTTTTGGCATATTTTGCTATTTTTATGTTTATTAAACGGAGACAAGGAAGATAATTTCAGGGCAGACAGGAATGGAGTTTATACATATAACTATGTGAAATAAGTGAATTTTGCTGAAAATGTCACATACACCAGTTTCGCGTTCAGCCCTCGAAATGTTGTCATTCGATTTATTTTTAATTTGACGCCAACGTTTAAAAAAGAGTAGTACGTTATCATTACTAAAACCAATTTTTTAAAAGGTACATATCAAAATTGAACCGATATAACTATATGATTTTTCACTTGATTTAGTGGTATTTCAAACAACTTGTTTTATCATTGAAGGAGAATTATAATTGAACGTTGTCGGGTCTATTTAAAACGTATAAAAGATCGATATCCTGACATACATTTTGATATTCTGGTACTTTTTGAAAGCAAACAACTTACTTGTGTAGCAAGCTAGCGCGATTCGTGGATTTGCAAAAAGTCTCAGTGTTTTTTTTTATACCCGTCTAAACACACAAACATTAGAATTTACTAAATAAACAATTTACTGGACTTTGAATATTAATCTAGTTACTTTAACGACCTGCCTAAGTGAATGACAAATGCAATATAAATATTACGAAGACCTTAACAACCAGATTTAATATTTAGACCGATTTTAGCAGGACAGGCTTGTGAAACACAACGGCTCAGAAATTTAATCGATATTATGTAACAACCATTTATTTCTAATTTAAACGTCAATCTTATGTAACAAAGGACCTAGATTCCTAAAACTATATTACAAAGGAAGCTAAAACACACCCAGAACTAATTTATAAACGGTTCACTAAAGAGTTTATTCTCGAAACAATTAAAGCTATATAAAAGTAATTAGTTAATATTTAATGATATCTGTTACAATCAAATAAAGTGTACGGCTATGGCCGTAAACTTTTGCACTACTTAAGTTTGAATATGAATAGAAGACAACTTATATACTGATATAAAACAGAAATATTACAAAAGTATCTGTGCAAAATATTAAAGAAATCTGGAAAAGACACATTGGGGAGTCTTTCATATTCTAGATTAAAACAAAAGAGAAACTCGAAAGATTTCGTGAAATTGTGAATAATTTCACAAAGACATTAGGATTGCCATAGATTTCATTGACCAAAAATTACCATTTCTTGACAAATCGATCATTAAACATGACACTTACAGTACAGGAAACTATTTAAGAAATAAAACTTATCCAGAACGGAATTTGGAAATGATTATTACGCAAAAAATTACACAAATCATTTTAGACAGCACAGAAAACAAGTTTTTTTTACAGGGTAAGAAACAGAAATTAAAACTCCTATGCTTATGCATCAAAACAAAATAGGGACAACAAAAGGGCTACTAAGTAAATATATCGGGAAATTGGGGGGGAAAGATTGTGGCCGAACAAAAAAACATCAGACCACATCAAAATGAAGCGACAGGGAACACAAAAGAAGTGAAAAATAAGCAGAACAGGTGTATTTATAAGCAGTCCTGACTCTTGAAAATGATTTTTTTGTTCTGGGGGGGGGGACGGGGGGGGTGGAAGCGAAACACAGTAATATAAAGCTGACTAATCTAGAAAGATAACCTAATAAAAATTGATTAATAAAGAATACCTATCTATTTATCCACAGAGAACAATTTTCCTCAAAACGGGCACTTAAAGGGTCCAATTACTAAGGAAAGTCGAACATTGTTAATTTTCTTTAAAAAGCACAGAAACTATTTCATTTTAATGGAAATGAAAGTTGGTATGTAGAAACGAAATAAAATCGCAGTATATGTACAATTATTTTTCTATGAAGTATGCCGAAAGTTAAAAAGACCCTGGGGGTGCCTTCTGTCGATTCATTGAAATTTCAACATAATACCACATACATTTTTTGAGTTCCAAAGACTTCTGTAAATTTTGACCTGCCAATCTTCATATTTATTGTCTGCAGAAGACTATGCACTGGCTATGAAAAAAATTGCCAACTCACTTTCCCTAAGTAATGACCTTTAACATTTACTAAAGGGTTTTAGACCAGAAACTAAAATATCCAAGAGCTAATCACAGATGTTAATGAATTAAGATAAGATCAGACTTAATAAATATTTTCATATTTTTTTTCGTAATAAAGACAAACCTTAGACGAGCCACTAGTAATAATAAAAGTAATTTTGCATCCCCTAATTGGAAGAAAAACATTGTTGAAAAGTTAAATCTCTACAAGTAAATCTTGTGTGGCAACGACGAAAATAGGATTGAATTTAAGTGAGCGTAGAGCAATTTAATCATCAATAGAGGCTAAAGCTATTATTATGAAATATTATGATAAAGGCGATGGCAAAATTATTATGAACACAGACTTTATAAACATTAGATCTTAGAAATGTTAAGTGATGACACATTCTTTAAATAGTAAAGGCTGAATAAATAAATCACTTCAAATAGCCATGCTATGACCAAAGACAAAAAAAGCTTTTTACTTTTATTTAGAATATGAAACTAATTCCGGTTGATGCCTTCCTAAGCTTGGAAAAAGCAAGCCAAGTAAATGATAAATGCCAAGAGACGAAAGTGAATATTTGGAATAATTTAAACCACATATTTAACTCAATTTCTAACAGTTCAAAAAAGGTTCACAGTGGAATTATCACTGTGACAAAATTCAACCTGAAAAAAACAGTAAATGTTTAAAATACACTGTCAAAAATGTACAAAACACAAAAAACACAAGTGGTAACTGCTATTAAAAAACATTTCTATCAATAAAACTCATAAATTTTCAAATCTAGATACTTTTAAAGTCCTTAAATACACTGAAAATAACTGTCACTTCTAAATTTCTGAACTGTCAAAACTGGCTGTCAAATTTCAAAGTCTATTTTCCTTTTCATTTCCACAAATCCTGGTCAAAACTCACTTTGATGGTATGCATCCTGTTGAAACTGGTTCATTTTATTTATTTGGATCCAACTTTTTTTACTAAATATTATGTTTTGTGCACTAAATTATTAAAATGTTCATGTTCAGAGCTCTAAGAAAAAAAAAATAGGGAAATCCCATGTTTACAAATGACGTCACTCTCTGGGAAACTCGGCTGACAACATTCGCACCCTGAATACTCGACCCATGATGTTCGTACTACACTCCTTACCAAAACGGTACACTGGCCACCAATGTCGTAGTCTGGGTTCTTACGCCCTGGGTTGGGGAGTACTTGTGGGTCATCTGCCTGTAAAGGCACTCAAAGCGGCACTAAGAATTTGTCGTAAGACAAGAGAAGAAAAATGGCTTCTACTACCATGTATTTCTATTTACTGAAGTGCATAATTCCATATTTCCAAGTGAATGCAATACAAATATGATATGAAATGAAAGACAATTGAATAATACAATGAATGAAATCAACAATTACCTGTAAAGGCACGCAAAGCGGCACTAAGAATTTGTCGTAAGACAAGAGAAGAAAAATGGCTTCTACTACCATGTATTTCTATTTACTGAAGTGCGCATGCGTGACATAGGAGTGCGGGAAAGTCAAATATGTTTGAGGCCCGTCACCATGGTTAATTAATATGAAAATGAAAATGACAGATGAATGAATGTATTGGAAATGTATAGGAATATTGGAAATATGGGATGATAAGACATTTAACAGTGACAGCACAAAAGGACAATACATAAATCATACAATAGACAGATACAAAAATAAAGTGGGTATCTGACCCTGCGACACGCACATGGGGTATTACGTCCCAGACCACTCAATGACAGCGGAGTTAATCCCTTGATTTCTTGTAAATAGCTATTATCAATTGGATCGCGGCAAAATTGTGCAATTCTTTGCATGTCCGCACTCATTCAGAATATAAAACGCACAATATACTGACTAAAGGTTACTTACTATCACCATGGTTACAAACTATAAAATTTAAGATACTTTTGTTTTTATTGCTTGAATCCCGTTTAGATCTCTTACCGGAGTCTGTAATATATCACAGGCGCTTCAGATTTGTTTTTAGTCGCAGCCAAAAGAATCTTGTTGGCACGTTTTACGAATTGATGTAAGTGATTCAGGGTGCCCTGTTTCTCATGCAGACAACCAGTCCACGGACTGTACATAAACCGGAACCGGAAAAAAAGTCTAAAAATTGCCTCGGTATATGCAGACAACAAAGACGAATAACTATATACGGACGTTACCGTCTTTGGATTTTCATCCCTTTATATGAATCAAGACACGGCCTGGAATGGGAATTTATCTTTTATATATTCAACACTCATAAGAAAGTGAAACTTCAGTTAACATTTAGTTTCCTCATACCTGTTACTGCAAATAACATATTTTGCAAAATTTACGGTCAGCCGGTGTGACGGTGATGTCATTCGTCGCGTTCCCGCTCTGGCATTAGGATATTTTTTTTTTTTGCATATATATATACAGTTTTAATTACGAAAAAGATATAAAAAGAATCATGTTTACACGATTTAGGAATATCTGTGACTGATTCAGGGTACTGTGTTGTTCTTGCAGACAACAAGTCTCCGGATAGTATATAAACTTAATCCGAAAAACAGAAAAACAACGAAAAAAATGCCTTGGTATATGCAGACAAAAAAGAAGAATATCTTTATCTGAACGTTACGGTCTCGAGGAATTTTATCTCATATCATCTAACCGACTATCTCTAGACTTGCTACAATGTTTTGTTACACCTTAAAATGGTTGCAACGCATTTTGGTAGTCACTACCGAATTACGGCCGAGTTTTGATAGTCACTACCAAAATGCGTTTCACGCAACGCAGTTTTGGTAGTTTACAAAAATATAGTACCAAAATACTTTGGATGTATACACACCAAACGCAAACGCAAAACGGTATTAATAATAATCACACGATTTACAAAAAGACTATTTTGTGACGAATAGACAATATTATTTCAAAGAGAGTAGAAATATCCGTCCCGACGGCAACAGGTAGAAATATTTTCTTTGTAGCACTCTTTCTTATACTAGTAGTAGAACGCCGGAAATTAACGTCCGTAAGAAGAAGTGACGTCATGATGTTTTGCGTTACGCACAATAACAAAATTCCACTTAAGTTTTAGCGTTTGTAGCGTAACTTTATGTTCTTATGGTAATCTAACGCATTTTGAATCGAGAAATATACTATCAGGAACGGAGAGAAGTACCTGCTTTTTTTCGTATTTTAACATAAACAATATATTATCAGTGCATGAACCACTGGTTGTCATTAACAACACGAGAGTCGTCTGGCATGCGGGGTGCCAGATGGGTTTTGCCGGCATGGGTAAAATCACCGGAAAGGGCAGTCCGGTGTGCAAGAAAAATACATCTAAGACCCATAAAGCACAAAGAATTCACCATTTATCATTGTGCGGGATATTCAAAATATAACAAACCTAGATGGAGGACCCACATGCCATTCTCACAGTTATACTTCGTTTAACAGAATTCAACATTTTCGTGCTTTAAAACTCTCGGTGGGTTATCCCTCCGACAACAATATATCGCATAGGAAGCGTCGTATGAGGCCCTTTCCAAACGCCCAGGAATCTACATTTTGGTTATTTTTATACGAAAACTATATCTCGGCAGTGGAGTTCCAAACCCCCTCCCCGACCATTTTTATAGAAGACATGTCCTCCTTTTATCTCTCTCTTTTGTGCATTATGTAAAAATGAGCACAGCCCCTGACTTAAAAAACAAAAATACATTTCAACCCATGATCCTTAACTAATCATATGTACCCCTGCATCGCATTTTGTCGCTAACAAAACTCGGCCAATTTGTTGAGCTTCATTTCTTATACGTATTTAAGAACTCAAGACAGATTGTGAAGCCTCGATATTTGGAATACATTGGTTCTTTATTGGGCGTAAATAATATGTAATCTCCAAAAAAAAAAAGTATTCCGTGTTATTTAGAGATAAAAAACAAAACAAAACAAACTGACCACACACTACAAACGTAGTTCTTTTGTGAACGAAATAAGTATGTTTCAGATTAAAATAACAACACATATTTATAAATAGAAGATTTTAGATTAGCAATATCTTTTTAGATTTAATTCAGTACACCATCTGCGTAAAAATATAAATATTATATTTTCATATGTGATAATGACAGCAAACCAGCATTAATGGGGATTTGTTTTAATCGCGACTGTGCTGTTGCATGACCTTGTCACAGTGAAGTCTCGGCCACTTCTACGATCAAAATAATTTGAACAAGAGTTTGGTGAAGGATGATACTCAATAGAGCCTTTGTCAGTTGTTGTTGTTTTTTTTTTTTTTGGTAGTTTCACAGTGTTTTAATTGTATGCTAAACACAAAAAGAGGTTATAGGAAATATGAATAATGAATATGATTAGAAAACCAATCTAGTACCAGCACAGGAGCTATTACAGGAGCTATTTGATCAAGTAGCGTCATGAGACAGAACGATTAATGAACACTTTTTTCACTTTAGGATTTAGATTAAAGCTAGTGTTTGTTTTATTCACTTTTTTCTGATTTTTTGACAGTAGAACGTAGAAGAGAGTGAATATTAAACTCTATTTTAACCATTACCCTGCTGAATTTCTATCTTTCAGTTTGGACAGTACAATGAACTGTTAAACGGGGTGCTTACAAAAGGATAACATAGTATGACTAGTAACTCCAGATCACAGCAGTGTGGTTTAGATGTAATTTTGCAGTATTTAAATTAAGTGTGAAAAGATTTTTTTGTTGGATTTAACGTCGCACCGACACATGATAGGTCATATGACGACATTCCAGCTTTAATGGTGGAGGAAGACCCCAGGTGCCCCTCCCTGCATTATTTCATCACGAGCGGGCATCTGGGTAGAACCACCGACCTTCCGTAAGCCAGCTGGATGGCTTCCTCACATGAAGAATTCAACGCCCCGAGTGATGCTCGAACCCACATCGATGAGAGGGGAAATGATTTGAAGTCAGCGACCTTAACCACTCGGCCACGGAGGCCCGTGAAAAGAAATATCGCCTGTAGAAGACTCATGATCATTCTCTATTTCCCATTTGACATACTCTATTTAACAAATAATATATCTCATTCAGTGATTTGTCCTTGAATAAATCATTGTTTGGAATTCAGATACGAAGGAATTATATCATGAGGGCGCAGCAAATCACTGAATGAGATATATTATTTCGATTCTAACACGTTACCAAGGATTTTTAAGTACATCCTTGACGACATTCATTAAATGTTTGCACGTCAATCGGTTTCTTTTCCAGCGCGCCGCTATGCCGTTTGACGCCATGACGTAATAATTGTGACGTCAGAACAGTTGTATAATAATTTACTGTTTTCTGCCTTCTTTGTTTAATAGGAAAATAGATCGGATCGTGTTAGAATTCCAAGTTGATGCCAATTTAAGCGACAGTATCGACGACTTCCATATCTATAAAGGTATTATTCAGTTTAGAATTTTCAGCTTCTTATCAAGTATTTTGGAAAATTATACACATGACTCATTTTATATCAAATATTCTCACCAGAATTCATTCCCATCGGAAATATTTACCATAGGAAATGATTCCCATAGAAATGTCCTCCCATGGCCAAAATATGGGAACGGTTTCCCATGGGAAAATCTGTAAAATGATAAAATGGCAAATAACTTTTTCCAAAGTCATGTTATGATGTACCTAGTGTAGAAAAAGTTTAAAAGATAATGATTTATCATTTTAAGAAACAAATATATTTCCCATGGGACATTCTCATGGGAAATCCACTTTCCCATGGGAAATTTATCATATGTTCTTCCCATGGGAAAGTTATTTTCCCATGGGAAAGTGTATTTCCTATGGGAAAAGACCGCATTCCTATGGGAAAATAGCATTTCCCATGGGAAAGTTAAGATTTTAATGTTGACTGCTGCTTTGTTGGTTGTATAAAATCAAATTGAAAAGTATGGCGTGCATGAGAATTTGAAGTACTTTACTTTTGCGAAAGAATTTTTAAGATAGCATGTACAGAAGTACTTGCTGTTTTTGCCACATATTGGCGTGGCAAATTAAAATTGGCGGCCATTAAATATTTAAGTCCCTGTGCTTATTTTTGTGATGACCATAATTTAAGTGAACCGCACATTTAAAGCCAATATAAACACATGTTTTTAAATTATTTAACTTTTCAGATGTTTTAATATCATATTTTAACTTTAGAAAGAAATTGACAGTGCCATTGTAATAAATTTACTCACGGGTTGCTATTGGTTTATGAAATGATTTTCGTTTCCGTACGCCGAATCAAGGCTTTATTCTACGTTTTCCGGATAAATGACATTACATCACCACTTCCGTTTTTTTCAAATGTGCAGAACTACCTTAAGGGTAACATAATGAACAATTAAATTAACATTGTGATTACTATAGTATTATCGTTTCAATTGTTTGCTGACGGACACAGCGAAACCACAATAGCCTTCACGGAGCACTTTGTGCTCAGGTGTGTTATAAACTTAACAAAATTAATAGTGAAGCAATAATGTTTATGCCACTTCTTGTGCTGATACAGGCAGTAACACGTCCTGACATGGTCTTTTTGTACTGTTGTAGAACAGCGCTGCAAATGTTCGCTTCGCTTATTGACTAAACTATTATTGTCATAAAACACATAACTTCTTCACTTATTAAGCCAACAGGGTTTGTTGAACACATATCTATACCAAATTCGCTGAAGATTGGACGAGAAATAAATCAGTGTTTTTGCTTTAAAGAACACAGTCTGCATTTTTCATTGTTGTGCTGCACTTGACGGATTATGACGGTGCTTGACTTCTTTGCTTTTACCTCAAATGTAATGTTGAAACGTATAACATATGAATAAAATTTACTGTCTTATCTTTGAAATGTTAGAACGTGTCATATACAACGGAAATATTTTGTGTTCCACACTAATCATACACGCTTTTCGTGTATTTTGTAAAATATAGGACTGGCGACGGGTTATGTGGGAGACTCCATGGCAAATAGCAAGGGACTGACTAATTGGATATTTGTCCCCTTTTCTGCTTAGTCATGCCCTTTACGGTGTTTCTACTGTGTGGATCATATCATCATTTTTTATATCGGAACTACTCTTTAAAATCCTTTTGATTCCATATGACAGCGTATTTTGGATAAAATAATAAAATTACTGTACAAAATGTATATTCATACATGTACACGCACACACGCACGAAAGCACGCACATACATACATACACATCATATTGTAGAACCAATCTTTATTTATAAAGAGCTATGCAGCACGCTAGCTACACAGGGACTGATTACCCCAAACAGGAAGTGACTACTCAGTGTTAATGTGAAGTAGTCAAAGATGTAGTTCCGTGCTGTTGATGAAATCTGGTATGAGGCATATGAGGATGTGGTAGTTATGATTTTGGCTTATGTTTATTGCTTATTGTAATGAGAAAAGATATAGACCATTTTCATTGTAAATTTCCAGAAATAAGTTTTATTCTTTGAGGGCTATTTTCATGGGAGCATTTTTAATGGCTGACGTTTCTCAGAACTGATTCTAATATGTAACATAATATGTCAATATTTTTCTATTTTTGATAAGAAGATATGTCATACTAAATGACCATATATATGGTTTACATATCATTGAAATGCTCTAAAGTGCTGAAAATGAAGTCTAAATATTTTAAATATTTGTATATTGAAATAAAGAAGGAAAAAGTTACATACTATTATTACTATGACATTGCTAAAACATAGATGAAGGATATTTGTTTGTTTCAGTGCAAGACTGAAACGCTTTTATAGAGCTCATATCAGATGCTGCATCTATTTTCACGAGTGGAACTGCCGCGAGTGAAAATTTAACATATGGTGTTCAAGAGTGAAAGATATTTTGATATTGCATGTAAAACAAACACACTTTCTTTTTATTTTACCTTTATACTAAAATGAACCCATTTTAACGCCTTACTAGTTGAATATGTATTATATATCTATAGCATTCTATATCTATTTCATCTATCCAATCGTGCACGTTAATTTGCAACACCGTTTTCACGTGACCGTACAATATATTACCATATTTGATGCACATGTGTACAAAAGAGCCTGTATATTTTTCGTATTTGGACGGTTCAACTGTCCAATGTTAAACATACAAAAAGCCCAAAACGCAAGAAAATGTTCTGAATGTAAACCGGTTGAAACAGGCGCTCTATGTGTTGTTTTTTTTCGTCTTAAAATCAAAAAAGCAGAAGAATCATTTCAAACTTAAATAAAATAGATATAGAATAAAAAGTTTATTTAACATTGTACTGTACAATACGAGATATATTTGGATTCCTAGCCGCTCGTCCAATATGGTTTTCTCAGCAACTCTTCCAAATATATCTCCGAATTGTACGGAACAATACGCTTGTATTGCAACTGTTCTTCTTGAATGTTTTGCTTTCTTGATGTCCTTATATATATTTATCACTAATA
This sequence comes from Mercenaria mercenaria, assembly GCF_021730395.1. Classification (NCBI taxonomy): domain Eukaryota; kingdom Metazoa; phylum Mollusca; class Bivalvia; order Venerida; family Veneridae; genus Mercenaria; species Mercenaria mercenaria. The sequence goes on along the minus strand of NC_069368.1, from coordinate 67,259,534 downwards.
CATATTTTATCAATGAACGACTCAAAAATGTTTCAAATTATATTTACCTTTACTTGTCATCCTGTCATTCAGTCTTGTTTCCTTAGACCACTGAGAAAGGGAACATCCATTCATGCCGATCTATGGCTGTAATTTTAAGGCGTTACAAATAAGCTTTTCAGAAAAAAATATTGAATTGAAAATAGTTAATAAAAACAAGATGATCACTCATTTATTACTTAATACTTAATTTCAATAAATCATACAATCGGGTATACATATATACAATCCTTTCTGGTCACTGTGCTCGATATGATACATTTATTTAATAAAGAAATCGTTTCTATCACATGACAAAAAATCATATTTTGCAGAAAAATCTAATGTCAAAACTTACTGGATCCTTTGCTCATTTCTTCCTTTAAACAAGTGTAGTCTTGTAAGGGTTCACGCGATGGGAAGTGTCAGTATATGGGTGATAAGGAAATGCCCTTGTGTGTAATCATGTAATAGTTGACTTTTTCAGCCATCCTATCTATAATTCTTGCAAATTCTCAGCTTTCTGTTTCGTCCTTTTCGACGTCCTATTCGATTCCTTACAGAAGGTGAAGATGAAAGAAAAAATGTTTAAAGTATTGTAACGATTCTTTTTGAAAATGTCTAACAACTTTAACTACCTTATTTGTTTTTTAAAACAATACTTTCTTCCAATGATAAAATCATTGTCTGGTGTTTTGAAATCTTTTTTCCTAACGATACCTTACATGTGTGCTAGTCTTGCTTCCGACACAGGGGTGTAAAATTCCACTCGTCCGCTCGCATTGGCGAGCTCAAGTCAGGATAGGACAGGTGGACCTCACAGCACACAGGACGAGTCCTGATATAAGGTGAACTATTTTATTTCTTTTCGGCAATTTTTGCATTTATTTATCAGAAAACCTTCATTAAAGACAACCTGTGCAGTTCCATTTAGAAGTCCTATGTTAAAGTCGAGAAATTCCCGATTTTCTAAGGCCAACCCATGCCCGATTTTTGGCCAAAATTGTCACCTCATGTGCAAGTCTTCGCATTTTTCGAGTGTTTTACATTAGTAAAGCAAATGTTTTCATGCGCAGAAGGTAAAATGAGCAATATTTCTTCAAAAATGCCACGAATTTTGCAAATCCATCGTGATTTCATGTCTAAATGATACAAATATGGGAACTGATCTGCAGCAGATTTAGGAAATTGACAGAGTTATGTACTCGTGCCTACAGGTAGAGACTATTATATTGAACAAGTGATAAGAGCTTCAAAGCTATACATTAAAAAACATTACACAAATATGAACTAGTACGAAAAACTTAACCAAGATTTCTAAGTCAAAAGGGGCTATAATTCAGCCAAAATCCTTGATGGAGTTGTGTACTCTTGCGTATAACTGGACATGGTGATGGACAAAATGTAGACTGGTACGAAAAACTCAACTATGGTGTAACGCCGACGCCGACACCCTATGCCGTGGTGAGTAGGATAACTCTACTTATTCTTCGAATAGTCCAGCTAAAAATCCTTAGGAATCTGACTAAGAAATTTTGTGATACATGCACAAGAATAAGTCTGACAAGTCATAAAACATGGAGTATAGAATTAACATGTTATTTGGGTTGTTTTTGTCACAAAACCTGTCGTTTTTCAGTACCAAATAAAGTCCTCAGAACGCCCAGAATGCACCAGATTGATCCATTGTTTTCAAACTTTTCCGGGGAACATGCCCCCGGGCCCGGAACCCCATCCCCAGTTGCTCGAATACAGTTTGCGCCCCCCCCCCCCAGCAACCCACTTCTACCAAATCCTGTATCCGCCTCTTGATAATACTAGCTACACCAAGTGTACATTATGAGCATTCTGTACATATTTTGCCCAATATATTATAAAAACATTTTTTTTTGTCAATAAATTTTAGTATTTACCTTAATCTTGATGTATATTCACTTTTAAATTTTAGTAAACAGCTAGTCGACTTCCATTTCTTTCATTATTGGTTTACATGATGATGTCATAAGTGATGTCACAAATGACGTCATAAGCAAGTATTCTCGTTCTTTTGATCTAGGCATGACAGTTGTGAAAATATCGACTTGTTGACTGCTTTGCTGATCTTGTCACAAAATTTTGTTACCGTAAAAAATACAGGATAAAGGAAGGGATTGTTACATCTATGCAGCAACTTGTCAACGAATAGTCAAGGTAAAAAATTTATCCATACCTTTTATCACAGTCGCTTGAAGCTCTATCAATAAATATTGATCATATCCCACCCACTTCAAGGCACTTGATATACTTCTCTTAGTTGAAAGAGATTTATATAAAGGAATAGGCTCATTTCTATGCTTTGTCATAATATACAGAGACGCGTCATCAAGTATGGACGACGATTAGAAGTTTTCTTCAAGCGGGTGGTAAATTATGATAAGAACCACTTGACCCAGAAATGGCAGAATGTTGAAATTTCACAGGAGGATTGATCATGTAGATTAAATAACCCCTATTGATTTTGGGGTCAATCTAATAATTTTCAGTGTCACAGGGGCCTGAACATGGACAAATATTTCCGGTCATTTACTTAAGAACCACTTGACCCAGAATGTTGAAACTATGCAGGAGAATTGACTATGCAGAGTAGATGACCCCTGTTGATTTTGGGGGTCACTTTAATAAAGGTCAATGTCACAGGGACATGAACATGCAAAACCATTTCCTCAATGATTTGAGAACCACTTGACCAAGAATATTGAAACTTCATAGATAGATAGATTTATTTCGATAATTGAGCAAACATAACATAGTTGCAATACATGCATATAATAAAATTTATAATCACATATAAAAGTTGTCATATGAAGTAATGTGTTATGAACTATGTCAGTCACATCAATATCAAGGATGACACAAGAAAGAGAGAAAAAATCTCTTATTTCCATTGTGGTCCTGAATTCATAGGATGATTGGACATGCAGAGTAGATCTAGTTAATCTCTATTGACTTTGGGGTCACTCTATTAAAGGTCAAGGTGGCAGTGGACAGAACATGGAAATCCATTTCCAGTCAATAACTTAAGAACTATTTGATCTAGAGCCTTCAAGTTGGGTGATAGGACGTTCAGAGTAGCTGGCCCGTGTTGTTTTAGGATTACTCCGTGAAGGGTCAAGGTCACAGGGGCGGCTGGACATAGAAAACACTTTTCAATCATTAACTTGGGAACCACTTAACCCAAAATGTTGAAACTTATTAGGATTATTGGACATTAAGAGTAGATGACCCCTTCTGATTTTGGGGCCACCCGATCAAAGGTCAAGGTCACAGGGAAATGAACATTAAAAAACCGTTTCAAGTTCATAACTTGAGAACCACTAGGCCCAGAGTGTTTAAATTTAGTGAGATGATTGGACATGCCATGTAGATGATCCCTATTGCAGCCAACCATCAGTGTTCTAATATGGCTAACAATACTTTAATCATCATAACGATATTATGTTGACGTCACGTCAACGTGATATATTTAGCGCCATGTACGCATCAAGAAATAGCGCTTTAAAATTTCATTTAATATTTTACTTAAAAACATGTTTTAAACGAAATGTCACATTGCACAACTGTTTGAATTAATTTATACACATACTGAATAAGTTTTTCGCTTTGCTGAATAATTCGCAATAATTTTCGCTCGAACTGAATTCTGTCGCAAGACGACATACCAGGGCTTTTTTCCGCTATAAATCTACCTCCTGTAAAAGGAGGTAATCCCAATGCAAAAAAGTATGTTTTTTTTCCAAAGTTGAATTTAAAATTCCCAAATGATTATACCTTTTAGGGGTTTTGCTGTTTTAAGATAGTTTTGCTGATTTGTATGTATATTTAGGTAAATTATAATACTGTTGAACAATTTCTGAAATGTAAAACACATTTATGTAGATTTTGGTAATTTGCAAATTGTCCCAATTAAGACCATTTCCGAGCAGATTTTCCCAATTCCACCGGTGTCGGTGGCATTCCTAAATTGATGAAAAAAAAGGCCTGCATACTATTACCGTTTCCGGTCTTGGCGTGTTTTAACAAACATCTACTATTGGCGCCATGCTTGCGCGAAGAAACAGTTCCATCATATTTGATATAAATTTTACAATAAAGAACATATTAGAATCGAACTGCGCCCTCGTGAAATTATTACGCCCGACGTATAACAGCCCATCGTGTATAAATAGTGATAAAGCACTGTTTTGCTATAAATTATTTCTTAAATAGTATAGACGTTACGCTCATTTTTGGCGTACATTAGCGTAACTGACGTTATCGTCGTTTTTAACCACTTTGACGTTACAGGAATAACTTGGGGTGTTTGGGCTAGTTTTCATAAATCATACCGTTCCGATATTTAAAAGAAATATTTGATATAGATGTCGAATGATGCTTATTCAATCAAATTATTTATCAGACAGTGAATTATATTGCAATGTTCGGATACAATTTTAATGCGTATACGTTATTTAGTTTTCAAACATAACGTCGACGTTACATTAAATTAACGGTTGTGACATTTTGGCTAGATTTTTCAATTTTCATGTGATAAATTTAATTTATATTCAACGTTAGACTAATGCATATCAATTTGCAGACAACTGTATGTACTTTCAGACTGTAGTCGCAAATTTGTAAACAAATACATATTTCGGCACGTGACAAGTTCGTAATTTTATTTTTTGTTGCATTTTTTGGACACGTGTGACATCGCGGCTGGATTAAAGTATACATATATTAAACGCCATTAACCAAGTTAAAACAGGACAACAACTTACTAATTCAAAAGTAGATTTTATGTACTTTTTGTCAAAATAAATATTATAGAAAGCATATGATAGTTTTAAAAGAAACTGCAGAAGTTTTAATAAATCTGGTCAATGAAAGACATAAAATCTTACGTTTTCAGTTGGAACTGACTTTCGCTTCCGATTTGTTACAGAAAGTATTGAAAAGCAAATGATTGAAATGACGTCAAATATAGTTGACGTCACGTCACCGAGTCTTCTTATTTGACGGAAAAAAATAATTTTATGAATTAACTAAGCCGTTGTGTAATGCGCATTGGTAAATTTTGTTTCATCTTACATGACGTTTTTGTGTTCTTTTCTATTATACTATGTCGAATTAATTTTTTACTAATTATTTAACGCAGATGCGATCACATTTACTAACAGGGCGATTGTTTTGCCTTTCTTGTGATATAAGCATATAAACAATCGTATTTCTAAAACGAATTTCACGAAACATTGAAGTGTAAGAAACTTACAAATTCCCGATGTTCGCCAACAACGTACGAAACGTCATATATATATAGCATAAAAATATGAGCCTATTGATAAAATTCCATGTGGATCTGACGTGCATATATTTCTATAGATTCAATGGGCTTCAAATATCTTAGTCCAAATAATTGTAGTACAGTACTCAACAGATGAATGTCGTTATATTTTTTTACTGGTCGAATATTCCCATTTTACCCGCAACCAGTGAAAGATTCTTAAGATAATTAGAAAATCGAAAATGTTACAGATATTTCTCCCAGTTTTTTTTTAACCAAGATGAAAATAGATCAAGCCCATTATTGGATGTAAAATTTGCAGCTGAAAAGTGTGTTATGTTGTGTATTACGTTAAACTTAAATGATTTTTAGTGGCTTAATATGTGGTACTAATTATCTGTGGACTGGTCCTACGGATGTGAAACGCGGGTAGTCGAGCATGATGGGTCACCGTATTTGATGATGGAGAATTTCATTTAACTTTTTTTTTTGTTTTGTCAGGTCTTGGCGGATGTTTTGAGCGCACAGTAACAAACACTGGTCTAAGTGTATCAACGCAGGAAGCTACAAGATACATGTGATTACATCTGCTGATCGGAAGGAGTTGCTGAGGTGTGTATGTCTGGTTTGAACAGTGTTCATGGACTCTGTACCTGTACTAAGCTTTTCCCAATTTTCCCGCACGAATCAGAAATAGGTTACGATTGATTTCTGACACAAAGTATTTTACCAATCATCACGGAACTTGGCGGAAGAACATACACTTTGCCGGAGGATCGAACTTACGATCCGTAGATCGGTTCGCTTCCTACAGAGTTTAGCGGGTGGACTCTATAATAGTATCTTACTAGAAAGTATGCAAAACTAGCCAATATAATAAGAAGAGAATATTACATGAGTGTCTTTTTATATTGAGTTTATTAAAGAAAATACCTACAGTTTTTTCCTTTCATAGAATTTTTTTAAATTCACATATATGATAGGAAAATTTGTGCTGAAAACAATGAACAAATAAAAACAATAGGTCACCGGGCTTGTTTTTGTGAAAAATTGTTTTGAACACACCCACTGTTGCTGAAACTGCCAGCGATTTTTCAACATTTTCATAATTTTCTGCTTTTTTATAAATACCAACCAAAATATACATCCAGGCAGCACAATACGGCTTTTTCTTTTTACAGATTTTATTATATACTTATTTGATATCATAGTCATATTTGTAATACTCTATCCTTACAATAATGGGTACAAATGAAAAAAAAATATTGTTTCATATTTACTTTTGTGAACTTGTTTCAATAAAAAATACCCATAGTGAAGAATATTTTTTTTTAATTTTCAAAAAAAACTCTTTCATAGATTTTTTTCTTTTTCTTCTTGTTTATAGATAATTGTATGGTGAGCATAAAAATGGCTAAAAATATATGGGTCACCAGGCTAAATTTTATGTTAAGACCGCTAGAATACAACACCTGTTCGGACGGAAATGGCGCAAACCTGACCAAATTAATTACATGTATGTCTGCTAAAAGTTAAAAAAAGTTTTAAAAATTCTTAATTCTTTCAATAATTGAATACTAAATAATCTGAAAGGTGATATTGTCTTATCAGTACTAAATCAATTATCTTACATTATATGAACAACACTGTCTTTGTACTAAAATGCGATGTGAAAACACAACCACAAAATAGCAAGATACCTGTCAGGCATGATACTTGTCAATACATTATAAACCAGTATCAACATTTGATTACTATTATAACTTATCAAAAATGTCATTTCATTCAAAATTCCTCTTATTTGAAGATTGTCTGTAACATGTTTCAACAAATGTTGACTTCAGTTCAGTTTTCCATAGAAAGTGTCGGCTGCGCAGAAAGATGCGCATAAAAAACTGTAGGAATTCCCTTTAAACGAATTAAATAAAATGCGAGGCTCTGACGAGCATTTTATCAAATTTATTCAACGAGTTTAATAAATTCAATGCGGAAACTCACAATGTTATATTCTTTTTATTATGTTGACTTTTCCTGTCGAATCCAGAAAAAAATCTGCTTTCTTTACTATATAAACAAGTCAGTTCAACCAAATATACTATAAACGACGTCGACGTCAAAGCTTTATTATACTATAGTGTATTATCATTTTTAAGTTATGGCTTTATTGCACTCTCGCGACATCAAACATGTGATGAATCAAAATAAAGACAAATGTTCAATTCAAATGACATATCATTTTTATCCATTTTATTGACATGAATAACAAGCAGGGCATAGGATATTATCTGATGTTACAAAACAGAATAAGATGTAATATTATTTTAGCGCACCTGAGCACGAAGTGCTCAAAGGTGAGGTTTTGTGATCGCCCAATGTCCGTCGTTCATCGTCCTACGTCAGTCGTCCGTCGTCAACAATTTGACTGTTAACACTCAAGAGGTCACAATTTTGGCCCAAACTTAATGAAGCTTGGTCAGAGTGTTACCCTCAATAAAATATTGGACAAGTTTGATATTGGGTCATCTGGGGTCAAAAACTAGGTCACCAGGTCAAAATCAAAGGAAAAGCTTGTTAACATTCTAGAGGTCACAATTTTGGCCCAATCTTAATGAAACTTGGTCTGAATGTTACCCTTATTGGCTTAATAAAATCTTGGACGAGTTTGATTTTGGTTATCTGGGTCAAAAACTAGGTCACTAGTCAAAGCAAAGGAAAAGCTTGTTACCACACTGTAGAGGCCAGATTTATAACTGTATATTCATATCCTAATGAAACTTGGTCAGAATGTTAATCTAGATGATCTTTAGGTCAATATGTCTGACATTGAGCGATACAGGGCCTTCATGGCCCTCTTGTTTATAAAAAAATTCGGTAGTTGCAAAAGAAAAAAATGATTTCAGGTGAAAAACGGTGCCAAGATGTTATATGTTTTTGGTTTGCGCATGATGTCATTTATTTAAAAAATACCGGTGTCTCAAAATATTGTTAAAGTTGATACTTTTTCTGGAAGGGTTCAACTGATTCATGAACTTTTTCGAAGTATATAATTCAGTCCTTATTTCATTTCAACCAATGTCTGATAAAGTTTTACATCTCAATTTATTTTCGCAGGATGTAAAAAAACAAGCCATATTTTGGGGAAATGGAGTAGGAAGACGTTGGCTGGTTGCAGTGGCATTTTAACAGTAGGTTTTTCAGTAACATTGTTTTTTATCTACGAAACTGGACCCGTATTGACAATCGGCAATTTCCGTTTGTTAACGTTATATTGATATCCGTATGCGATTTCGACATTTCCCGAAGGTACTTAAAGTCATATTTTGCTTTTGACCACCGATGAATGCCGAAGTAGCGTATGGAGAAAATACCGAAAATTGCCGAAAGTCATTATGTGTCCGCTATCGTATACCAATCAATTGGTACCGTGACCTTTTTTACAAGTACAATTAATACATGTCATGTAGTAACATTCAGTCTGCTTTCAAGATCCTTAATTGGGTTAAAAGCTTCTAATGAGACATGTTCTAACCTATTATATTACAGACTGGGAGTATATCAAATTAAAAACACACTATAATATAATTACTAGTGTGTTTATTGTGCGTCTTTAAACTGTCCGAATTATTTTCAACTTAAAAATTGGATGAGAGCAATAGCAACCCTGACACCTTTTCAGTTGCGATTTTCAAAAGAAAAAAAAAATGTCGTGAAACCAAACATTTATGTGCTACTGATAAAAAATTAAATCGCGAAAACGAATAGATGTTTGTCCATCGTTTGTTTTTTATTTCTTTATATTTTTGGAGTGATGGTGGTTAGCCTGTATGTTTGAAAACAATCTCTGACAATAGCGTAATGAAGTCGGCTTTTTTTGTTCTGGTATAAGCATTGAACTAGCACCCGAACGACCCGGATTCGAATCCCGCCATAGGTAGTTGTGATTTTTCGTGATAAAATGCTATGCTTTTTGATTTGTTACTGCTCAAAATATTAAGAATACAATATTTCATCATATGCATTCAAGATTCATACCTGTGCGAGTGAATTCATAAATCGCATGAAACTGATGCATATTTTTGCGAACTGTAAATCTAGCAAATGCCGTATTGAATTAATGCCCGAACATGCATTTTTCTGCTCGAGATGGACGGTCGATGGAAGCAAAAATGAGTATACTCGGCGGGTTGTAGCTTTCTTATATAAGAGTTTCCACAGACCTTGTCCGGAACATATCTTCTACATGCATAGAGGGATTTTAATAAAACTTGGCACAGTTGTTCACCATCATGAGATGGAGTGTCATGCGCAAAAACCAGGTCCCTAGGTCTAAGGTCAAGGTCACACTTAGAGGTCAAATGTCAAATTCAAGAATGACATTGTCCGGAGCATATCTTCTTCATGCATGGAGGGATTTTGATGAAACTTGGCACAATTGTTTATCATCATGAGACGGAGTGTCATGCGCAAAAACTAGGTACCTAGGTCTAAGGTCAGGGTCACACTTAGAGGCCAAAGGATACAAGAATGAAAAATTCAAGAATGACATTGTCTGGAGCATATCTTCTTCATGCATGGAAGGATTTTGATGTAGCTTAACGCAGTTGTTCACCATAATGAGACTGAGTGTCATGCGCAAGAACCAGGTCCCTAGGTCTAAGGTCAAGGTCACACTTAGAGGTCAAAGGATACAAGAATGAAAACTTTGTCCGGAGCATATCTTCTTCATGCATGAAGGGCTTTGATGTAGCTTGGCACAATTGTTCACCATCATGAGATGGAGTGTCAGGCGCAAGAACCAGGTCCCTAGGAGTAAGGTCAAGGTCACACTTAGAGGTCAAGGATACAGGAATGAAAACTTTGTCCGGAGCATTTCTTCTTCATGCATTGAGGGATTTTGATACAACTTGGCACAAATGTTCACAAGCATATGACGGAGTGTCATCGCAAGAACCAGGTCCCTAGGTCTAAGGTCAGGTCACGCTTAGAGGCCAAAGGTCAGATACAAGAATGACTTTGTCCGGAGCATTTCTACTTCATGTATGGAGGGATTTTGATGTAACTTGGCACAATTGTACACCATCATGAGACGGAGTGTCATGCACTGGTCCCTTCTTTTGAATTACAAAAAATGTACTTCCCTTTGCTGTTACTATAAATAGCTTATATTGTAACTTTTTCAATACAAGTCATAGGGAAAAATCGAGACCACTTTTCTGTGGTACAATATGCATGTTACATCCAATTCTGAAGTGTATTTTGAGCTATCTCTACCTGGTAAGGATTTTTGTGTGGACTTTAATTTTTTTGGGGTGGGGGATTTTTTTTTCTTTAAAGATGAACTTCCCTTAGCCGTTACTATAAATATATTACATTGTAACTTTTTTATAATTGATCGTAGGGAAAAACCAAGACAACTTTTCTGTGGTAAAACATTGATGTTACTTTCAAATTTTGGGTGTATTTTAAGGTATCTTTACCTCGTAAGGATTTTTTTTTGTGGACGTAGAAAAATAAAAGAATTACAATAATTTCTAAAACAAAAAAAAATATTTGCTGTGACGGGTGTATATTGTGACATTCTGGCGCTCTTGTTTCTTTTTCTGTAGCAGTGGTCTTATAAGTATGTGAAAATATGATTAGCTAGAAATTGTTGTAAAAACGGTATTAAGTAAATGGATAGAACAGCCAGATTTAATGGAGTCCAGATTTGTAAGGTGCACCTGGTCTACAACAATACATAATCAAGTTCTTATCATCAAATTTGTTCTAAATGTGTTGTGCTGTCACAGCAAAATAGGTTAACATTTAAATAATTTCTTTAAATGATCAGCTAACCAAACCTAGTCAGAAGCAAAGTCAGATGGTTCAGGCCTTCTTCAGATAAGCGCCTTAGGCCCATTTGGGCCTCTTTTTATTAATCTATAGTAGGAAATTTGTATCGTAAGCTAATAACCGGAGGCGGGCACACTAACCGGTTTTTAAATAAAGCTAAAAAATTTGTTTTCTTTAAAATTGTCATTTTCTTACATGATTAAGAAAGAATTTATAGCAAAACCGTATTTAAACATTATAAACACAATATGCGTAATAATTGCACGAGAGCGCAGCACTTGTGAAATAATTTCGAACGACGTATTGCTACCCAAGTGTATAAATAGTGTTCAAACACGACTTTGCTATAAATTATTTCTTTTCTAATGTGTTTTTTTATTTTAATCAGACAGTTGTGCAATGCATTTTTCGTGTAAAGTAATCAGAAAGTTGTGCAATGTCACAGTTCGTTTTAAACATGCTAATATGTAAGATATTTGATCAGTTTGAAAACATTGAAGTGGTGTGCGGACACTACATAGAAGACATGGACACTTTCTATGCCACATATTTTTCAAAGATGGCAAATTTTAGTTTAGTCGTGCTAATTAACCCACTAAGGCTCACCATTAACATTTGATAAAACTACATTTTATTTGTGTATATTTTTGTTTATGCATAAGCAATGCCACCTTATTAAATACCATTTATCCTACCATCATACAAGATATAGCACAAAATCGGCCTGCCTAATAAACTTTGCTTTATTTAGTCAGTGTCAAGATTTCACTTTTGCGGGAACTTTTGAAATCAACTATTTTATCAAAAGTTTGCATTTAAATCATCACCATTGTATTGGAAATGGCTGAACATAGAAAATGAGTGGTCAAATCAAAGGTTTTTATCCTGAAACAAAAAAGTTATTGCTATTTGCACTTTTACAGCCCTTCAGCCGGAAATTTTGAAAACATTTTTTTCCGAATTTTTCATTGAAACTGTTATCATTGTATTGGAAATGTTCTAACTAAGAAAATAAATGGTAAAATCACAAGTTTTTATCCAGAAACAAAAAAGTTATTGCATTTTTTCGATTTTCCACAAACTGAATTACACTAGCAAACGTCATATTATGACGTCAAGTCTGCACGCTGTTACTCTTTCCAATGACCTTTTTTCCCAATTTCCTGAGCAGTTAGGATAAATAGAATATTAGATTACCGTCTGAAAAAAAAAATATTCGGCTCGTCTACGAAAAAATATCAGGCTCGGCAGAGCCTCGCCTAATATATTTTCTTTAACTCGCCTAATATGTTTAAATTTATCAGACAGTAACCTAATATTCTCTATTTATCTCCATGTTGTGTTCCAAGTATCCAACTTCTTATTGTATGTTTTATTACATTTTAGTGTCAGGATGCAATAATGCATATTCCAAATGGTTTATTGTATTAAAATTCCTCTTATATTTGAAAGCAGGTACCGCAGTAGATGTTTAGGAAGTGCTGGTAGACGAAGCTATGATTACCTAGTAGAGCAAAACAGTTCCGCAATCCAGAATTCCAGAAACAAAGGATGCATCATAGTTGGACTAGTGTAAACGGAATTAATGCAGTGGACTTATATTTGTTGGACAATCCATATTATTTGTTTGACAATTGATTTATAAAGACACCTTTCAAAATGTATTAGGCAGGTATAAAACAAAATAAAAGGCTTCTTATGGTCAACTTTCATACTATAGTAGCCTGCTGTCAGAAAATTACCTCTTACATTATTTAGGTAAAGAGTAAAGGTGACAGGTATCTCATTACTGCAGACTATCTGGAATAATGATCTTTCCTCGGACATTTAAATGTAAAGGCTAATTGCAGGTGACCAGTAGATGAAACCTGTCATTCTAGCGACCAGTAGGTTTAAGGTCAAGGTCGGGTGAGCGATTAGGATCGATGAATGTCCGTTGTCCGTCCGTTAAATTAAGTCTGTTTACACTCTAGCATCAACAATTTTAAAGCAATTTTAATCAAAATCAAAGGAAAATCTTGTAAAAACTCTAGAGGTCACATTTATGAACATATCTTTCTGAAACTTGGTTAGAACATTTATCTTGATAATCTTTAGGAGAGTTTCGAAACTGGTTCAAGTGAGGTCAGAAACAAGGTTATTTGGCCAGATTAAAGGAAAAACTTGTTAACTTTCTGGAAACGACTTTTTAAATTTGAAACTCATGATAGTCAGAGTTTTTGTTTTAGGTTAAATTTGATTCTGTTTCGAATCAAAGGAAAACTGTATATGTGTGTGTAATAGGGTGTGCATTTTACACTGAATCTTCATGAAATTTGATCATAATGTTTACCTTGCTGTAATCAAGGTCAGCTTTGAATATGGGTTATCTGGGTCAAAAACTAGGTCACCCGATTAAATCAAAGAAAACTCTGTGTGTATGCAATAAGGGCTGCATTTTATGCTGGGTCTTTATAAAATCTGATCAGAATGTTTGTCTTGATGCAATCTAGATCAAGTGTGAATATGGGTCATCTGGGGTAAAAAAATAGGTAACCCGGTCGAATAAAAAAGAGCAAAACCTTGTGTGCAATAGAGGCCGCATTTTTAACTGATCTTCATGAAATTTGATCAGAGTGTTTGTTTTAATAAAATGTAGGTCAAGTTTGAATTTGTATCATCTGGGGTAAAAAAATAGTTCACCTGGTCGAAACAAAGATAAACTGTGCGTATGCAATGGGGGGGCTGCATTTTTCACTGAATATTCGGTAAATTCGATCAGAATGTTTGTCTTGATTATCTTTAGGCCAAGTTTGAAATGGGTCATGTGGGGTCAAAAACTAGGTCATGAGGCCCAGATTTAAGGAAAATCTTGTTAACACTCTGGAGACTACATAAGTTTAAAACTCATGAGAATTAGTCAGAATGTTTGTCTTGATGACTTCCCGGTGAAATTTGAAAAGTAGGTTACCCGATTAAAAATCAACGAGAAACCTATATATGCAATAGGGGCAGCATTTAAAACTAGGTTTTCATGAAATTTGATCAGAATGTACGTCTTGAGGAAGTCTAGCTCAAGTATGAATATGGGTCATCTGGAACTAAAACTGAGTCACCCATTCAAATAAAATAACATTGTTTGCAATAGGGGCTGCATTTTTCACTTGATCTTTATGAAATTGGATCAGTCTGTCTTGAGGAAATCTAGGTCAAGTTTGAATATGGCTTAACTGGGTTCTAAAACGTGATACCTGGTCGAATCAAAGGAAAACTGTGTGTATGGAATAGGGGCTGCATTTTAGCTCACCTGTCACAATGTTAGCTTTTGTGATCGTCCGTCCACTATTGCTTATGAACATGATAGAGACCTCAGTTTGCAATCAATTTTGATCAAACTATGCACAACAACTTGTACTGGCATAATAGTCGGTTCCTTTTAAAACTAGGTTGATCCATCATGGATTCTAGAGTTATGGTCCCTTACAGGGACAAAATTTGCTAATTATGGCTTGTGAACTCGATAGAGACCACATTTTGCAACAAATTTTAAACTTGCACAAAACTTAAATTGGCATAATATCTCGGATCCTTTCGAAAACTGGCTAGATTTCATCACGGGTTCCAAAGTGATGGCCCCTTAAAGGGCCAAAATTTGCTATTTTGGCTTGTGAATAAGATAGAGACCACATTTTGCAATCAATTTTGATCAAACTATGCACGCAACTTGTATTGGTATAATATTATTATCCCGGTTCCCTTCAAAAACTAGACAGATCCCATCATTGGTTTTAGAGTTCTGGCCCTTTAAAGGGCTAAAATTTGCTATTTTTGGCTTGTGAACACGATAAAGACCATATTTTGCAAATCCATTTTAATCAAACTTGAACACAACTTGTATTGGCATAATATCTCGTTGTCTTTCGAAAACTAGGCAGATCACATTTTGGGCTCCAAAGTTATGCCCCCTTAGAGGGCCAAAATTTGCTATTTATGGCTTGTGAACACGAAAGAGACCACATTTTGTAACAAATTTTAATCAAACTTGCCCACAATTTGTATTGGCAGAATATATATCGGATCTTTTCGAAAACTAGGCAGATCCCACCATGGGTTCCAGAGTTATGACCCCCTTTAAAGGGCCAAAAGTTGCTGTGATCACCCTTCGTCCGTCGTCAGTCCGTCCGTGCGTGCGTCCGTCAGCAATTTTTTGTCTGCACGATAGTGGTTTCATTTATGATTTTATTTTAACCAAACTTGCACACAACTTGTATCACCATAAGATCTCGGTTCCTTTCTTGAACTGGCCAGATCCCATTATGGGTTCCAGAGTTATGGCCCCTGAAAGGGCCAAAATTAGCTATTTTGACCTTGTCTGCACAATAGCATCTTATTATGATTTGATTTTTACTAAACTTGCATACAATTGTATCACCATAACATCTGGTTCCTTTCTTGATACTGGCCAGATTCCTTTATGGGTTCCAGAGTTACGGCCCTGAAAGGCCAGAATTAGCTATTTTGACCTTGTCTGCACAATAGCAGCTTCGTTTATGATTTATTTTAACCAGACTTGCAAACAACTTGTATCACCACAAGATCTTGGTTCCTTTTTTGAACTCGTCAGATTTCATCATGGGTTCCAGAGTTATGTCCCCTTAACTGTCCAAAATAGGCTATTTTGGCTTTTGCAGCCATATGGAGACTTCATTTATGGTTTGATTTGATACAAACTTCCAAAATAACTTCAACAACAATAATTCTTGGATTTCATAAAAATCAGATCCAAGCTTAGATTCAGAGTTATTTTATATCTGATTACCTCCCCTGATTGTAATCAAAATGGATTTATATTAGTAAGTACTTATAGGACTTATTTGAAATTCCATTATTGTCATTAGCTGGACTGAGCAATCAGGGTAGATAACTATGGACTAATTTTATGTCAATTACTCCCCTTTTATTAATTCCCCGCCGTGGCAGAGGGATTATAGGAATGGTCTGCGTCCGTCCTTCCGTCGTCCGTCCTTCCGTCCGTAACAAAATCGTGTCCGGTCCATATCTCCTAAACCCCTTTAAGGATTTTAATGAAACTTGGGTCAAATGATCACCTCATCAAGACGATGTGCAGAACCCATGAGTCAGCCTTGTCGGTTCAAGGTCAAGGTCACAACTCAAGGTCAAAGTTTTGAGCCTGCCATTTTGTGTCCGCTCTATATCTCCTAAACCCCTTGAAGGAATTTTATAAAACTTAGGTCAAATGATCACCTCATCAAGACGATGTGCAAAACCCATGAGTCAGCCATGCTGGCTCAAGGTCAAGGTCACAACTCAAGGTCAAAGGTTTGAGCCTTCCATTTTGTATCCGCTCTATATCTCTTAAACCCCTTGAAGAAATTTTATTAAACTTGGGTCAAATGATCACCTCATCAAGACGATGTGCAGAACCCATGAGTCAGTCATGCCGGCACAAGGTCAAGGTCACAACTTAGGGTCAAATGTTTGAGCCTTCCATTTTGTGTTCGCTCTATATCTCCTAAACCCCTTGAAGGAATTTTATAAAACTTGGGTCAAAAGATCACCTCATCAAGACGATGTGCAGAACCCATGAATCAGCCATGCCAGCTTAAGGTCAAGGTCAAAACTCAGGGTCAAATGTTTGAGCCTTCCATTTCGTGTCCGCTCTATATCTCCTAAACCCCTTGAAGGAATTTTATAAAACTTGGGTCAAATGATTACCTCATCAGAACGATGTGCAGAAAGTATGAGTCAACCATGCCAGCTTAAGGTCAAGGTCACAACTAAGGGTCGGAGGTTTGAGCCTTTCATTTGGTGTCCACTCTGTATCTCCTTAACCCCTTGAAGGATTTTCATCAAACTTGTGTCAAATGATCACCTCATCAAGAACTCATGAGTCAGCCATGTCAACTCAAGGTCAAGGTCACAACTGAAGGTCAAAGGTTTCAGCTCTGTATCTCCTTAACCCCTTAAAGGATTTTTATGAAACTTTGGTCAAATGATCACCTCATCAAGACGTTGTGCAGAATTTCATGAGCCAGCCATGTCAGTTCAAGGTCAAGGTCTCAGCTAAAATCAAAGGTTTACCCTTTCACTATCCATAGCAGTGGCGGGGGATTTAGCTGTCTTTCAGACTGCCTTATTTCAAATTAAAATGGGTATATCTCCGTAACTAACGAAGATACTGATCTGAAATTTAATTTATGTCAACAGATTTATTTGGCAGATCCTTCTTTTGTTCACTTACAATATTTTTTTATTACTTTCCTTTTACGTTACTATAAAAAGCTTATATTTAGTAACTTTTTTATTATTGACCATAGGGAAAAACCGAGACCACTTTTCTGTGGTACTGCATGGATGGTACCTCCAATTTTTAGGTGTATTTTGACATATCTGGGCCTTGTAAGATTTTTTTTTTCTTTTTGGTTAAATTTCTTCCCTTTGTTGTTACTGTCCCTTCGAAAACTGGCTAGATTTCATCATGTGTTTGAGAGTTATGGCCCATTAAAGGGCCAAAATTTGCTATTTTTGGCTTGTGAACTCGATACAGACGTTTTGAAATTGATTTTAACTAAACTTGCAAACAATTTGTATTGGCGTTATAACGTGGTTCTTTTCGAAAACTGACCAGATCCCATCATAGAGTTATGGCCCTTTAAAGGGCCAAAATGTGCTATTTTGGCTTTTGCAGCCATATAGAGACTTCATTAATGGTTTTGATTGATACAAACTTGCAGAATATTTTTAACAACAATATCTCTTGATTCCATGATGAATCTGTCAGATCTATTCATAGGTTCCCGAGTTACGGCCCCTGATTGACCCCTGAAAAGCCAAAATGTGTTATTTTACCTTGTGTAAACACGAAATAAGTGACATTTTATATTGATTTTAACCAAACTGACACACAAGTCACAATAAGATTCCATCACGAGTTCTAGTTACTGCCCCTGAAAGTGGCAAAATTTTCTATTTTGGCCATTTCAGCCATATAGAGGTTTGATTTATGCTTTGAGGTAATACAAACTTGCTCAGAATATTTATCTTGTCGATTCCTAGGCCAAGATCAAAACTGGGTCATATTGGGTCTAAAACTAGGTCATCCGGTCAGAGCAAAGGAAAATCTTGTAAACACTATTGAGGCCACACGTATCTATCTTCATGAAACTTGGTCAGAATGTTTATCTTGATGATTCAAAGGCAAAGTTAAACAGGTGAGCGATATATGGTCATCATGACACTCTTGTTTACTGATTATTCGTGGACTTTGATCAGAATGTTTGTCTTGGTAAAATCTAGGTCGTTTAAATATGGGTCATCTGGGTTTAGAAACAACGTCACCCGGTCAAAAAAAAGGAAAAAGAAATACTCTGTGTGTGTGCAACAGGAGCTGCATTTTTCACTGAATATTCGTGAAATTCGATCAGAATGATATTCTTGAAAAACTCTACGTGAAGTTTAAATATTGGTCATCTGTCGTTAAAAACTAGGTCACCAAGTCAAATCAGACAAAAAACGTTGTGTAAGCAATTGGGGCTGCGTTTTCTAACTGGATATTTGAACAGATTGTTTGTCTTGATCAGATCTTGGTAAAGTTTAAATATTGGTCATACGGGGTCGAAAAGTTGGATCATTCTGCCAAATTATAGAAAAACTTGATGTGTGCAAGAGGGGCTGCATTTTTATCTGATATGCATGAAACTTGGTCAGGATGTTTGTCTCCATGAAATCTCTAGTTTGTTTATCTGGGTTACATCGGTTCAAAAACTAGGTCACCATGTCAGAAAAAGCTTGTTTACACACTAGAGCTACATTTTTTATTTAATATTTATTGAACTTGGCCAGAAAGTTTGTTTTCACAAAGTCTTAGAGGATTTTGAATCTTGGTTACGTGGGGTCAAACACTAGGTTACTAGGTCAAATCAAGGGAAAGGCTTGTTTACACTGTAGATGCCACTCTTTTGCTCCAATCTTTACAAATTTTTGTTAGATTTTTTTTTCTGTAAAATCTTGGACGAGTTGTAATTTGGGTCTTATGAGTCAAAAACTAGGTCACTATGCCAAATCTTGTTTATACACTAAAGTATACATTTGTGCTCCAATGTTCATGTAACTTGGGCAGAATGTTTATTACATGAAAAACTCGGACGAATTTGAAATGGATGTTTACACTGTTATGGTGTGTTTCTCAGGCGAGCGACCTAGGGCCATCTTGCCTTCTTGCGTATGATTTTTTTTTTCACTGGCATCGACGCAGATTTGTGGAATTTTCAAATTTACTGTCCTTAATTATGCAATAGAATCTGATGTCTTATAAAATTATTAGTTATTTTGTGATGCTATGACTTGTATATTGTGTGACATGTTATGTATAAATCAAAACTAATAAAAAATGTATTCGAGGCATTGTATTCTGTTATAATGCAGTTTATGAAATAATAGATAGCAGAACCAAGTTATCATGTACTTAGACAATGTTTAAGATAGGTCAGTGAGTGATGTCCCATACAAATGTTTAGTTTTAGCGTTCAAATAAAATGGCGAAATATTGTTTTGGTGGGAATTATAGTATATAGATACCGCAAACACTACTTAAGTAGATACGATATACACAGTTTTAGTAGTATACTCAGCATACACTGTCACCGTAGGCACATGGTATGCACGGCATACACTGTAGATTGAGGTACCTTTTCCTAATTTAAGCAGAGTATGCATAGCATACCTTTTGTGTGGTAGATACATGGTATGCATTGTATACCTTTTTGTAGTCTAAGCAGGGTAAGCATAGCATATCTTTTTTGTGGTAGACACATGGTATGCATTGTATACCTTTTTTGTAGTCTAAGCAGGGTATGCATAGCATATCTTATTTGTGGTAGACACATGGTATGCATTGCATACCTTTTTGTAGTCTAAGCAGGGTATGCATAGCATACCTTTTTGTGGTAGACACATGGTATGCATTGCATACCTTTTTGTAGTCTAAGCAGGGTATGCATAGCATACCTTTTTGTGGTAGACGCATGGTATGCATTGCATACCTTTTAGTAGTGGAAGCAGGGTATGCATAGCATACCTTTTTGTGGTAGATACATGGTATGCATTGCATACCTTTTCCTAGTATAAGAAGGGTACCTTTACGAATCAGGGTATGTATAGCACATGCATGGCATACACTGTGGTTAATATAAAACTGTGATGAACACATGGAAATGCAGCTAATATGCAGACCTGTATCCAAACAAGACACGTTTTTCAGAGGTATCCCATTATTGCGAGTTTCATGTATTGTTATATGAAGACAGTTTAATAAAATGTTAGGCCTCTACAACACCTTACTTCAGCAATATGACTATTTAAATCAGATTATGGTTATTATCCGGTAACCTTACTTCCAGTCCGTCCCGTTGCTCTGAACCACATCATTTAACAAGGACGAGTGAAAAATCCATAAGTAATTCGTTTTAAGGAGACACATGTTCCAGCTGCGAAAATGTGTCCACAGTGAAGGGTTTACACATGTGAGTTTGGACATTTTTTCTCAAAATGATAATAATTCTCAATCTATAAAATAGCTCGTTATTGGTAAGTTTTACATCCCTATTTCTCCGTCTCATATAAGGGTTGATTCTTCAGAATTTACAAGCAGAGAATCACTGTTTGCTAGACATTACAAAACTATTTTTGTGTGCCAACATCTATGGTTACTATCCTTCTGTGGTAGGCCACCGATGTAAGAGACATACTTTGAAACTGTCTTTAATTTAAACAACTTAAAAAGTTCAATTTATATATTGATTAAAATGCATTGATCTATACTACAGCAGTTCCCAAAAGTTCAATTTAAATGGCAAGTAACTTACCAGTAAAATTAGTGAAATAAGACATGTTGAAATACTGTTTAACCTTCATTTAGAAATTATTCTTCTACAATTTGTGGGTGGATGTTTATTTATTAAAGACACTTGCTCTAATGGTATTACGCGTGAAAAAGAGACATTTAATTGTTGATTCTTCGAACAATCTTTTGTTATACATTTCGTCCATTCTACAGATAGAGGAGCCTCCAATTTAAACATGTCGGCGCAGTTCAGCTTTTTATACTTTTTGGTATTATCATTATTTTGCTTTCAAAATGAAGGAGGCATATTTTATACTGTCTGAAATCGCACTGAAGTGTCCACTAGAGATAACTAATTTTCGAAATCAGACGTTTAACACATGCACATGAGATCAAAAATCTATGTCGGCGATCTTAGGTTAAATTAAATTGCATGGTACTGAAATTTAAATATCGGGACAATTATTAAACTGTTATGTTCAAATGATTAGTTAATGAAATTCATCTTGAACAAAATATCGCCTTTTTCAATATGTGTCAATCATGTGTATATTGACCGCGTTCCTTTTGTGTCGGCAATTTGGACAACAGATACGTTACAACATCTATACACTTCAAATACTCAGGTGCGTAATGCATGTTCCGGAACGACTGTTGGCAGTTTGAATGTTTAATGATATGATTATCAAAATAACAGTTATTTATTAACGAAATAAACATATTGTAGAAAATAAAATAAGATAATGTTCAACTGTCACCGTGTTTCAATTTGTTTTTAACAGATACGTAACGAAGTGTTTCATTCAGCATACATTTATGTTGCATTTATCTAGAAATGTTACTGGACAGTGTAGTAGAACACGTGTTTAACTTAGTATCCGAGTTAAAGTATTTGTCTTTTTGTCCAGATTTCATATTTTTCACTTGAGAAAACATATTAAAAACAGATACGTTACAAACAACAGATACGTTATACGACTGTGCTATAAAAGTGTAAAAATGTTTGAATTGTTTGAATAATCATCACCTTAACTTAATAGTTGATTACGGTTTTATTATTGATACCTGGAGTTAATAAAACATCATAAATATTGAATAAAACAGATACGTTACAATTTCTATTTTTTATGTCATAAGTTCAAATTTAAGTTTTTCTATACAAAACATAAACATTTTATGTGATATTACTTTATTTTCAAATAGAATCATATCAAAATATATGATATATAAAGCAAATGTAACGCTAATTAAGCAATTTAAAAATGCGACAGATACGTTTATACGAAATGGGTAGACTATTTTCACCAAAAAAGACTGTATTTTCGGATATATCTAAGAACCAACAGTTATATTGTTCATATAGTATGTTTCCCTCATCAATTCTAGTACGTTAATCTACATGATGATATAGATTTTATTTCATAATCCAATATCAAGTGCGTTTTATGACAACTGATATTTGTGTAAATTACGTTAGTTTTTCCATACAATTTGATTTATTTTATCAATCATAATAGATAAATAACTTCATTTCTTTTAAAACTGTAAAGAGTATTTAGTCTGAACAGGTAAATAAAGGACACAACTATTGTTATGTGAAGTTTCAATTCAATATCTGCATTAGTTTTGGAGATAGTAACTTGCATGTAAAACTTTAACCAGAGTTTTCTAAGTCCAAAAGGGGGCATAATTTGCCCAAAATACATGTCAGAGTTATGGGACTTAACCCAGTGAGGTTGATAATTGATCTAGGAAAAGAAAAATAAGTTCCAAATCTATATGCCTTTTAGTAATAGCTGTATGTACTTGCATGTAAAACTTTAACCAGGATCTTCTAAGTCCAAAATGGGGCATAATTTGCTCAGAATACATGTCAGAGTTATGGAACTTGACCAAGTGAGGTTGGTTATTGACAAAGAAAAGAGATTCAAAGCTATATGCCTTTAAATGATAGCTGTATGTACTTGCATGCAAAACTTTAACCAAGGTGTGACGCCGACGCCGACGTCAGGGTGAATAGAATAGCTGGAATGTTCTTCGGATAGTCGAGCTTAAAATCAGTTGTAAGTTTTACTGCTGTACAAATTAAAGTCAAAATACCTTACCATTCAGGTTAGCTTGGCTGGTAAGAGCACTGAAATGGTATATCAGTTCTTGATTCTATATATTTCATTGCCAGGCATACTGAATAATATACTTTTAAACTAAATAAGCAATTGAAGTGAAGCTGTTTAGGTTAGCATACAAGTTCTGGCTACCATGACTTAAAGTAACTTAATCAACTGATCATTAAAAGAATATAGTCATGCATTTATGAAAATGATCTTTTTTGCTCGATGATATCCATCCACCATTTTGCTAGAGCATATGATTTAATGAAAGCTACCTCAGTTTGAAAGTGGCCATTTGTTCGAATCCTAAACTGGACGCAAACACTTTCACCATTTAAAGTAATTTTAATCATTTCGTACTCTTTAGGAGAACCAATGCAAACTGAAACAGGAAGTCATCACAATATGTTAAATCTTATGTTGTCACTGTAGTAGACTGTAGTATTATAACCAAACCTAACATCTGTATGATTCAACGGCAAACCCAAAAGGGGTTGGGGACACCAGGCAGGCACCCCATTAAAGTCTGTTGAGCATATATTTTTACAGCATGAAGATGTCATTCTTTTAACAAATGACATTTTCAGCTCACTTTGCTGGCAAAAAATAATATCATTAGTATTCATAACTGCTGAAGAGCAGAGCCAGGATGACAGTGAAATTACGTTTTAATCAAATTGCTCTCTTATTTACAAGGGACATCGTACGATTTGATGGTATTTTGTCCTCATTTTCAAACATGAACACATCTCTCCATATTTTACAATACAATAAACCAGGTATGTACAATGTACTGAAATTGATATATAAATCAGTTTAGATATTTGCCATTACACGTAGAAACATGCCGTCTATTTATACATGTCCTGATTTATACACAATAGAGTGGACAAGGTTAATATGAAAACGCATGGGTGAGTTCAATGATACAGGGTGGACTATAAGTTTTATTACGATTTGATTTTTTTCTGTGCAGTTTTTATTGAAAATTATCTTAAACTCTTACATAAAACATATTTCTGCTAAACTATATATTGAGTGTGTATCAAAACTGCAATTAGTTCATCTAGATCATTACTAAATGAAAAAATTACTCAAAAATATTTTTATGTGTCAGTAATATTCGTACACCCTGTATGTGCGTTTTTTTGTTTTGGAAATAAAAGTACTTTCCCCCAGTGCTTCAGAAAAATATTGACACATATCAGGTTGCAAGATGTTTTTATATGCAAACAATTTTTCCACGAACGCATGTCCCTGGAACATGTTAGAAATTTAATACCCCTGCTAAGTGCAATTCCTGGATCAGTTCCTGTCATCTGCATGGAAATTGCTTGGCGAAAAACAAAGTGTAGGCACTAGTTTTTACTGTGGTGCGTGGGATGGGGGCGGGGGGCATGTTTCAGCGGAACATTCTGAAATTCTATATAACAGCAGCTGCATTCTGGGGCCATTTTGAAAGATATAAATTAGATAAAAATTAGGTAAACAAAAATAATAATTCCTATACATCTGCTTATTTAATAAATTAAATGCAGATATCTAAAATAACAACACATGTACATCTAAATAACAATACATACTTGTACTTTGTGTATATAAAATATAAAGACCGATACCTTAGAATGGCAGAATGACACAAGCTATTCTGTCAGCCAGTTATTAACTGGCCTTGGATTATGGACACCTAAGTTTCTAAATAAATATTTTGTTGTTGTTATACTTTGCAATTCAAATTAAATCAAATAAAAAGTTATTTATCATCGAAAAAGTTTCTAAGTCTTAATTTTGTTGAAAATAAATGCAAATATTTTTATGGCCGGTTATCTGTTTTTTTGATAGTATTCCTATTGTCTTTATGATTATGAAACTTCAGTCTACCTTTTATAATAATCAGCTTTTCTACACTCTCGTAAGGCTATTAATTAATACATGTATATCAGTACTGTTCATAATGTAATGTTTGAATTAATACATACTGTGTAAGAAACACTTGCTTTGTTTAATTGATTTCTTTTAAGAATGTTTTTGGCTTGGTGTATAGTTAAAGCTTTTATAAATTTAAGTTCAAATGAAATGCAGATTTTTTTTCATAACCTGCAAATGCAATGATTTGAAGTGATTTCCATCATGTCAGATGATGTCACCTAATAATTTTTCACTTTTATTGTTATTCAATGAAACCGATATTTAAATAATCAAAGAATGCTATTGCTCCTTGCTGGCTTGTTTGAGTGTACATTAATGAATCACATGCACGTGCTTTTTTACGATAATGTACTAAAGTATGCACAGTGACATCACGATGTGCAACATTTACAATTGCGTAATATGGACCTAAATAGCTTGGAGAAATTGTGATGAATGATTGGGTAGGTACGGAAGAGGTTCCCCTACTGAGATGCTTTTAGGCAGTGGCTAGGGGTCCAGTAACTGGACCTATAGACCCGGTGTCTAGAGGTCAGATTATGGGTACAGACCTCTAGACAACCTGTACAGGGCGGTCTAGAGGTTCGGTAATCGATATGAATACTTAAAACGATATTTAAATTGAGGAGACTATATTTTATCTTTAGGAACTGGAGAAAAATTATAACAAACAATGCTATCTTATTTTTCTTGTCATTTCAAAAACATTGTAAGTGACAGGAAACAGAAGTAATCCCAGGAAAATATTAAGCACAAAATCGATAAATAATGAATAGCTATATTTTACGCCGTAATCGTTTGCTTTTATCATTTTACGTCTTTATCAGGACTGGTGAATTAAAATAAAAAACAAAACAAAAAAACTTTAATGTATTCTTTAGTATTTAAGACATGGATTGTTGTCATGAATTTCTGAATTCGTTTTACTGCTAGAGTAAATAAATAACAGAGACTACCGGAAATCGCTTTGAAATATGCCTCAAAGTTCAAAACCGACTGAGAGCTGATTATAAATAACATATTTACCAAAAAATAACGACAATTCTATGAAACATATCATAACTTTTATTAGCAATTACTTTATACACTGGTTATAAATCTGGTATAATAATAATAATAATAATAATGATAATAATAATAATAATAAAGTACATAATAGAACAATCATGCGTTTCGATTACCGGAATTCCAGACTCCTGATCTA
Organism: Mercenaria mercenaria; assembly: GCF_021730395.1. NCBI lineage: Eukaryota > Metazoa > Mollusca > Bivalvia > Venerida > Veneridae > Mercenaria > Mercenaria mercenaria. The sequence continues at coordinate 67,233,300 of NC_069368.1, read as the reverse complement.
GAAGTAAGGTTACAAGACCCTTAGCCACTTCCAAAGAAATAGCCTTACTCAGTTTGCTTATCGGGATGACTTATTTTACAATCTGATATTTTTTCATCTCTCTAACAGACGGGACAGCAAAGGTTATCAAGCTGTCCCGAAACGTTCTTTTATTTGCCATTTGGATTACCAAAGAAAATACATAAATAAGGCTATTTATAGACCTATTTCTAAGTCTTAATCCATCTACCCTCTTACCCTTCAGAATTTGATTGAAGTTAATCACCTCTATATATGAAAACAGTGTGACCTTACTGTATGTGTAGGCAGTAGTTCTTTTTTTTTTTTTGGATTTAACGTCGCACCGACACATGATAGGTCATATAGCGACTTTCCAGCTTTAATGGTAGAGGAAGACCCCAGGTGCCCCTCCGTGCATTATTTCATCACGAGCGGGCACCTGGGTAGAACCACCGACCTTCCGTAAGCCAGATGGATGGCTTCCTCACATGAAGAATTCAACGCCCCGAGTGAGGCTCGAACCCACATCGATGAGGGGCAAGTGATTTGAAGTCAGCGACCTTAACCACTCGGCCACGGAGGCCCCTAGGCAGTAGTTCAATGACATTGAATCGCCTTTTAATATTTGGACGTTCAACATGTCCCTGTGTCAAGTTTAATCGAATGACAGCCGCTTGCATAGCACCAATTTGGATCTTATTTTATTGAAGTGTAATGTAGGAAAACTCTCAAACACGTGATATATTGGTTTACCGTAACTAAAACTGCACCTCCAATCACTTACCTGACACATTACACAGACTATTCTAGCGTAATTTAATGACATATCATGAACAACACAACACTGAATAAATATATAGAATCAATTATACATGCTTAGACGAAAAATACGTTTAGGCTACGGAACAAATTATTTATTGAAATAATTTAATTAACAACCAATAAATGCTGGTTACACCCATCGATTATAAACATATGCATACTACATAGACAAAACGTTAGTAACGGGCCGCATTTTTTTTCAAAGCCGACCGTTAGAATATTCTTTTGTCTAAATTCATTCTTTATAATAAATAAGATTTGACAGTTTCGTGTTGTGTTGCGAAAGTGCATGGATGTAAATTTCACTTTCAGACCGCGGACAGATCTTCAATATTTTCAGTAAGACAGTATGTTCAGTTGGTGTGTAAAATAGGTTTCTTTGTCCGTTGTTGGTATTTAGTTATCGCTTTTCAGTCACTTCCACCGTGAACTTGTAAAACCTTCCGCAAGATATTTTGCGGAACGCTCTAAAGAGAAATTTATAATTTCGATAAAACGTCGGACTATATGAAATGTCAAATTCGTAAAAAAATGAAGTCCGACGTTTATTTATAGAACTACTCTAATAATTATAGCTACGCCACTGTTACAGTGTTAGCATTGGGGCTTAGCATAACGAAAAAATGGAATAAATACATTGAAAAAAAAAGTACTAGTACCTACCGTAAAATTAGTAGAACCAACATGAACAGTTCATATTTTCAATACAGTGAAGAAAACATTTTCATTGACAGCAAATGGTGTAAATATTTTAAAGGGAAGTAACTACTGATTGTCAATTTGATTGTAATCACTGGTGTGTTGTGACACATTAGATCTTTATTATAAATTTATGTGAAACAATGACTGAGCGAATAATTAGTTATTAGAGCTTTATATTCTGTATTGTGTTTATCATACTGTAGCAATATAATCAAGCGTAAAGGTTTAGTATTTTATGATCAGATGTAGATCTAGATCTCATTCATTAAGTCGCGAGTACGTGTATACTTTGTATAGATATGATGATGGTCATCTAAAAGACAACGACCAGTAAACAATAGCGTCTTAGCAGATATGATCTGTAATTGGGAAAACATTTTTTCCATATTCTATGTGTTGTGATTGATGTAAAACATTTGAATTGTTTTCAGTGGAAAGTATCAGGGAATTGATTGGAAACGCCCACTGAACTTGTTGATTAGCTACACGATACACGTTTCACGATTAAGTAGTGTTTGATTGGTCACACGATTAAACGGTTCACGCTACACTCTGGGCATGCGCAGTCGCACTCAAGTGACATGGTTAAAAACGCATAAACGGCGGGGCACAAACACGCAGACGCCACTGTAAGTATATTAAGGTCAGCGAACAGTTCTTAATGTGGTCCTTTAGCAGCATTCTAGAACACAATTGCAGTTTTGTCACTTTTCGGGGCTGCTTTAATAGGAGAGAAAACATGTGTTAACAGAAAGTACTATAATGACCATTTTAAACTGCCTTAAGTTTTCAATAAACATTAGACTGTTTTGTTCACATACCTTTCAGATACCTTTCGCTCCATTTAGTTTTAAATTAGCCGACCTTACAATGTTTTAAATGTTTTCGTCTGATAGTAAGAAATAAATGTTGTCTTAGATAATTTTCTGGTTTGTTTTGTAAAACATCCTTTTTGAAAAATAAACAACAAAAAAAAAAACAGATGTTTTATGTGATAGCTTGCGCATCCGTCTGTCAGTCTGTCTGTCAGTGATATTTGTGTCCAGAGCATAACGTAATAACCATTGAAGGTATTGACTTAAAACATGGCATATAGGTAGGTCAGGATGAGATTATTTGCAGAGCACATAAATCAGGCCAGTGGGTCAAAGGTCAATGTCATAAATAGAGCTCATACGTCAAATTTGTATATCCTACTTCATTTCCAAAACATAACCAAATAACAACTAAAATAATCAACTTCAATCTTGGCTTAAAGATAGGTGACGACGAGTCAATGTGCACGCGATTTTGGGTACCCATAAATGCCTTAAATGTTCAGTTAAAAGGTAATTCCTTCCAGTGCATGTCTCACCTCATCTTTATTGGTATCATGACGTTTGTAATTAAACCTTCTTTAGTGTTATATAGGTAAGCGAATGTTGAAGAAGAAATATAAGGATGAGGCAATAAAGATTAATATCTATATTTCAGATAAGAATTAGACAAGTTTACTTTTTCGTTTTCTTAAGATAAAAATGCTTGTTCTTGATTAATATTTGAAACACTCCGCTTGCTTTACCTTGCTACTATAGTTTCTGTCTGTTGATGGCCTGCTTAGCTGTGTGACCAGGGTTGCGTTTGCTGTGCAAAATGCTTCTGGAAATTCTTCTTTAACATTTTTGAACATTTTAGAGGTGCAAAATAATATTATTTTTGTTGAAGAATATAAAATTGATTTGTGTCAGCGTTTCTGTTAATTATCCCTTGAATTAAAGGAAGCAAAACTTATAAAATAGCTACGGCGTAATAATTCAGCGTCATTTCTCAATAATATCTCATTCGAAATTGTGTTTCTTTTTTTAAAAAATTGTTTAACATTTCACAACAACCAGCAGGCAATATATTGCTCCTCATAAAATACGTCACATTGCAAAAGAGTACATGAATTTTGTCTTCATAAATAACCAGTTTGTTGTTTGTTTTCCTTTTTTATCAGATGTAGACCCCAGTTGCCTTTACATTCACTTTTTCAGGTACAAGCGAGCACCTTGGAACAACCACAGACCTGCCGTTAGCCAGTTGGTTTGATTCATTACATCAAATAATTTAGTACCAAACGAGGTTTCGAACTCATAACGGTTTTGAGAAAATGGTTCAAAGCCAGGCACAGTAAATATCCCTCTTCAAATGCCTATCTATCAGTCTCCATCTTCTAAGCAAATTTCCTCTCAACTGCCGTGAATTCAAAATCATCAACGCAGAAACAATCGTTGTTTAGTAAATATGCAACAATCAAATTTCCCTTTAACACTGCAGTAAGACAGTCATTGAAACAGCCATAAATATCGCTGAAGAAATCAAATTTAGACTTTTGTAATAACTTTTAATATACACGTGTTGCTGATCTACATACTATTATACAGTATATTAGTACACATGTTACAAATTTCACCTGCGGAACTTTACAGATGGTGTATATATATGCTTCTAAATTAAGTTTGCTTTTTTGTCTCTTTGTTATTTACTTATTATTTATTTATTTATTTATTATAACTAATCTATGATAAAACTGGCATTCTGATATATCAGTGTAATACAGATTCACATAGTCATCCGAAATCTTACTTATTTTTTACAGGTTACAGTAAGAATAAAATGAGTCGCATAAGTAAAATTGTAAGGTCTTGTGTGTGCATGAGTGAAATGTAGTTTCTAACACGTAAAACATTTTTTTTTAAATTCTTGTCTCTTCAATCATTTAATCAATTCAAACAGTTTTGTCCATGTAATATTGCGCCCCATGTCAATATAACATCATGACGTCACAATGGTATTTTGTTGTACTAGTATGAGTTCGATCCCCGGGCGGGGCGTATGTTCTCCGTGACGATTTGATAAAAAACATTGTGTCTGAAATAATTCGTCCTCCACTTCTGATAATTCATGTGGGGAAGTTGGCAGTTACTTGCGGAGAACAGGCTTGTACTGGTACAGAATCCAGGAACACTGGTTAGGTTAACTGCCCGCCGTTGCATGACTGAAATACTGTTGAAAAACGGCGTTAAACCCAAAACAAACAAACAAAATATAATACGCACTTGTCACCTTGAGTATACTTCATGTATGAATTTCAGCTTTTCGGAATTTAAATATAACCCTTATTGCAAACTATCTCTGAAAATTCATTGGATCCATGTGATCAACTTAAATAAAGAATTGAATGTGTATACATGTTGAACCATTACCAATGAATACTACAATTCAGACATGTATTTATCACTGTATTTGTTTAGTGGATTTGTTATATTTACGCTCGTATGTACTGAAGACGCTTTGTTGTAATTAATTTTGTGCTTATGTGGTATGCATTTCGTAAATTCTTCCTACCTATAAGAATTGATAATGCGAGTATATTCGCGGATCTTACATATGGTAAAATTAACTGATCTGAATTTTACTATAACATTTAATGCAGAAAAATCTCTGAAACTTCGTTTTATACTCCTATTCCAGTTAACATGGAGAGAGAGAGAGAGTATATAGTTTTCTCGTTTCAATTTTTTCAAAAGAATATTTAATATTTAACATCATTACAGAGATTTTAGTATATATTAGAGACAAACGCTAAGCCCTATTTACACAAGGGAAGCAATATGTTTATAGAGTGAAATGTTTGAGTGAACACAGTTTAACAGTCATAATCCTGTCCATGTTATACCAGTGCAATAGAAAAGTAAGCTATCTATGTTACCTGCTAAACATGATGACACAGTCATGCATCTAACAGTCCTGAAATTGTTTTCTTCGATTTTCTCATATTTCATGATATGTTTCCCATACTTTGACGCATATATACGGGTATTAGAGATCATTCTCTTTCCAGATATAACTTTCTCAACAAATTTTACCTTTTGAAATTATGTGGGTCTTAACAATTTAAGAAATATCGTCTGTTTGTTGACAAATTTCACCATAAAAATGTCACACTTTCCCCCAAGGCAGTAAATGATCTTTACAAAATGTTTTTTATGCCCCAACTTGGACGGGGGGAAGGGGGTGCATATAGATTTGCCCTTGTCCGTCCGTCCTTCCGTCCGTCCTTCCGAGAATGTTGTGTCGCGCCTAGCTCCAAAAATGTTTGACATAGAGTCACAAAACTTTACAGGAATCTTGCCCAGCATGTGTAGTTGTGCACCTGGGGTTTCGCGTCCGAATTCATTCAGTCATGTATGAATTATGACCCCTTACTTTGTAAACATTGGTAATTTTAGTGTTGTGTCGCGCCTAGCTCCAAAAGTATTTGACGTAAAGTCACAAAATTTTACAGGAATGTTGGTCAGCATATGTAGTTGTGCACCTAGGGTTTCGCGTCCGGATTCATCCAGTCATGTAGGAGTTATGACCCCTGATTTAGTTAAAAAATGGTCATTTTAATGTTGTGTCTTGCGTAGCTCCAAAATTATTTGACCTAGAATCATCAAAGTTTACAGGCATGTTGGTCAGCATGTGCAGTTATGGACCTGGGGTTTTGCGTTTGGATTCATTAAGTCGTGTAAGAGTTATTGCCCCTGACTTAGTTGAAAATTGGTCATTTTAATGTTGTGTTGCACGTAGCTCCAAAAGTATTTGAATTAGTGTTACCAAAGTTTGTAGGAATGTTGGTCAGCATGTGCAGTTGTGCACCTGGATATTGTAGGAGTTACGGCACCTGACCTAGGAAAAAATTGTCATTTTCATGTCATGTAGTTGGGGCATCTGTGTCCCATGGACACATTTCTAGTTTTTCAAAGTGCTTATCTTTACACTAATTGCTACTAATTATGCATGATTTTTTCGTCCCTGGAGGTAAAAAGTGTACGCTTTACATGAAATACTATGTACATAACCACCTAAGCCTTTAATAAAGTTTTAGCGGATTTGTCTCCATTTTTTGCAGATATTTTACCTAGGATCTATTTTTTTTCAGCTCAAATAACTCTTTTTCAGAAAATGATATATAAAATATTTTCAGACTGCATACTTTGATGCAGTTAACAACATATATATCTAAAACAGAAAGTGCCTACTTGAAGTTTGTATTTTTAGTTACAATGCCTATATATATGCAAGTTTTGAACAAGGACCAGTGTGCAGTACGATTCGGACATGTATAAAAAGCAGCAATGAAATTAATTTTATTTTTCAAGCTGGATATGCTGTAGAAAATGTTCGCTCTTCCGAATTGGTATGCATTTTGCCATATTTTGTTCTGGTGTATGCTAGAAGTAACTGGTTCGGATAAATTATCTCTACCAATAATTATTTATAGTACAAATTTGAATCCTTGCAAAAACCCGCGTTTGTAAAATTCATCTAATTCTTATCTAATTACATAATTGTTACTAAATGTTGGTTTGTCCTAATTTCATAATTAATTATTTTCAATACAGGTAGTGGAAAGTGCGGCACCACTCACGCCCCCTTCCTCCGGCTTTAACTTTAACTACTTTACATAATTATTTATTGGACTCAATGAAAAGATAACGGAGACAATACAGATATTGTTATCTTTAGTCAGGTCAAGAAATATTGAGGGAAAAAGAGCTATGATATTTGTGGAGGCCGTTTGAATAATGTGCTGTTTTGTGATCAGGGAAATTCATATTTCTTATTAGTTTCTAAGTGTATGATTCCTATAACATGAAAACAATAAAAAAGGTTTGTTCTCTAACCTTTCCACAGACTCATATGAATATTGAGGGACATATTAAACTGGTTTATCAAAATTAGGATTTATCAACGGATTAAAACGTTTACCAAAAGGGGGTCTTGTTATTTCCTCTACAATATATCTTTTTACACAAACATTAAATTTGACATTAGGGTTTGATTTTCCTTTTAATTTATTCTTAAATCTTAAAGCCAACGGGTTGCAGGTTTTTTAAACCCAAAGTGGGGCATCTAATTGTTCATTCTTTGAAACAAAACCCCAGTTATTTCGAGAGAATGTTTTAAATCCAGTTGTCTTGTTAATCTGTAGTCCAAAATGAACTTCTATGGCAAGTTGTTTCACACACTCAAACTGTTGAGACAGCAGTATGTCCGGAAGAACTTTCCATTCCCATCCTTCTATATCTATCTTCAGAATATCGATTGTTTTCTATAAAATATATCATAATAAATGCATCAATTTTATCATTTAAACATGCAAAAATTTCTCTTTTATAATTTAGTTAAATATGAACGTGACTTTAATGCTATTGAAAATATAAAGGAGTGACTACAATATATATAATTGTTCTATACCTATTTTATCTATCCAGTCGCGAACATTCATTTGCAACACGTGACCGTACAATATATTACGGTATTTGGATGCACGTTCGTACAAAAATCCTGTATTTTCTGTATTTGGACCACGCGCGTACACAAAATCCTGTATTTTCTGTATTTGGACGGTTCAACAGTCCCATGTTAAACAAACATACGATAAAGCCCGAAACGCGTGAAAATGTTCCGAATGTAAATCGGATGAAGTAGGCGCTCTATGTACAGAGTTTGATTATGCGTCTTGAAATCTGGATTTACTTTGAGTTTTTTTTTTTTTTTACAACACACACTAAACGATTCAGGGGATAACAATGCTATTTGATTGAGATATGAAAACGTTCGTTAATAATCAAAAACTTAAAAATACAGTAAAAAGGATCATCAGATGTTGGAATATTTGAAAAGTCGCTAAAAGAAGCCGTTCCACGAAACCTAGAAATTGGTTTCAGCCATGACTGTCTGAATAGCTACCTCAGCAGTTTTTTTTAACGGTTAAGAAAAAAAAATGGAGAAGATTATGAATGGCAGCGGAGGGGCGGTCAGCATCCAAAACATGTCTGCTCTATAATTCAGTTTTCGTCGGATCTTCACCAAACTTGCTGACAATGTTTGTGGGTGGTTGGGGGGGGGGATTACAATCATCGGCCAGTGTTCGATAACCGTCCAAATGTTGTCGGCCCCCCACCGGCTTATTCTTTGTTTTTTTTTAGTTTCTTTTGAATTTCTTCCGAAAAACGGTTTTGGAATTTTAATTCCTTTTTCCCTGCTTTCTTTTTTTATGTCCGAACAGCTATTCATCCCCCTCATCCAGCCAAATTGCTGACAATGTTATGTTGGGCCAAAATAATTTACTTTCTGCCAATAATTAATGCCACCGCCCAAACTTCGACCAAATTGTGCAAATATGTAGGGAGGTTGCACCATGTACATTTTTTAATGATGATACGCAGAAACAACAACATTCAATGAATTAAGTATATTACTTATGAAGTGAAATAAATATAGAATAAAAGGTTATTTAAGATCTAACATTGTTCTGTATATATATTTATATATATTTGCACTCATACCATGCAGGGAAAACTAGAAAAGGCATGAATACAATATTCATTGAAACATTTTAATTTAAACTATTACTATAGTAAGATAAATAGATATAGAATAAAAAGGTTATTTAACATTGTACTGTACAATACGAGATATATTTGGACTCGTACCCAGCTGAGAAAACGATATTGAACTCGCCTAGCGGCTCGTCCAATATGGTTTTCTCTGCTTGGTACTCGTCCAAATATATCTCCGTATTGTACAGAACAATGTTAAATAACCTAATATTATTTCATTCTGCAATATAAACACAATCATTCTATGAAACTAATTTCTATGAATTGAAAATTATAGTAACCGTACACGTGAGTGTCCAAGTTTTTCATTATGGACGAAAGCCTCTGCATTTCCCAACCGTCATCATTAGTAAAATCTTTATCGGCTATCCCAATTAGAGGGAAAAATGCACTCCCGATGGGATTTTATTTTCTTTTCTTAAAGGTTGACTGAAAAATAAACGCCATAAATATCTTTTAGATTTAGCAGTACTTCCAATTAACAACTTTAATACGATCACACTGTACAGCGAAGTGTATTCTGTTAAAAGCAAACAGTAGGAGTAAAAGATGTATAATATCATCAGTGTCTAATAACGGCAGACAAAATGTACATTGAAATTGAATTTTGAAAATTGCGTTCAAACAGAATATTTTGTATGACTTACCAAGAAAATGCATTTTGCCCAGTGCCATTACATAATAAATTGAAAGTCTTTATTAGAAAATTGATTTTCTGTCCATGTTCATATCTTATCGTTCTGTCCATGTTTACAGATCATATATAGAGTGCACTTGAAAAACAATGATAGGGTGGTGTGGGCTGTCACACATGTAATATATTACTCAACGAAGGTCTGAAAATTGCAAAAAATTTTAATTTATTATAACAACCTTGTTTTATTTCTGATAAGGAAAATACCAAAGCGGAATAAAAAAAGTTAGAAGTAGTAACTTATTATTTATCAAAGCAAGGGTAGCTAATCACCAAATTTTGGTCTAAAATGGTCGCATTTGGCAATTTACATAAAGCAAATGTATTTTGAAGGTGTTCTATTAATTTCTTAACAAAGAAACCCCTAAAACCTATGGTGTTATAATCATAAATCTCCAACTTGAGAAGACTGCAAATCATATTGTACTTAGAGGAAAACACTTTTCTACTTGTGAGGGGCTGTTCTTGCAGAAATAAATGTTTTTTTAAAGATCTTTTATTACAGGTTTAACCCTGTCCTAAGACAGCTCCAGATTTAAAGTAGCATGGGAGGTTCCAGATCTTTAATGTATTACAAGAATGGAAAGAAAATTCTGGAAAACCAATAACAGACCAGACATAAAAAATAATTACCGCACCCTGTTTATCAGTACTATGGTAGAACATTCTAGAACACCATAAGATATAAACAACTCCTCAGGATGTCTCAAACATAGGTCAAAAACAATGAGTTAACAAAAGAGCCTTGGGGGCAAAGACATGCTCATTTACTGAAAAGAGATGGAATGTTTATGATAATGTGCAGTCGCCATGCTTGTGAGAATTACATAAGGCTAACAGTTACAGTGTTGAAAGAGATTAGCATAGTTGGATTTCAGTCTAAGTTACATTGTCGGTATTATTTCTAAATTCTTGATAATCAGGACATAAATTTATTTAAAGCCATAATCCACAAATGTTTAATGTCAAAACTGGTAATATTTTGTTGTTAAGAAATAATTGATACAACTTTTAATTTTACAACATAATGCAATTGAAACATATATAATGAATGAAAAAAGGCTTCAAAAATGTCATATTTAAAGTTATAACACATATACTAAATAACATTCACTTTTATAAATTGCAGAGCACTTTGTTCAAATCCTGCATAAGACATCTGGTATGTTATCTTTGTCCTTGATATCCTGAATATCCAAGATATACTCTTGGAATAAAAGACTCCATCTAAAATAAATCTCTAATTTTACTTTCATGAAAGTTAGAGGAGGATCATGGTCTCTAAAGACAACAATAGGGTTCAATGCCGCATTTAGATATAATTCAATGTGCTGAATTGCCAAAATAAGATACTCTTTTTCAAAAGTATAGAAATCCTGTAACTTCAATAACAGGTCAAACCCATTTGTCATCTTGAAAATCTCCAACAGCACCAGTTAACTATACTATCAACAATGTGATATTACATTATATGCAGAAAATTACCTGGGCCCCAATTCCATTTGAATTTATAATTCCATAAATGTTTTTTATATGTGGTAAACACATGAAACACTTTAAAATTTTTATAATTCACTACAAGAAAAATTGTGGGCTTTTATATGGTTAAAATAAATCAACTAACAACCTGTTTTAATAAACATTAACAACACCAACAAAAAAGATTTGCAAAATTCCTTTTTGATGTATTCTCAGTTAAATTTGCCTTACCGTAGCATATTTGAGACAAAACATTGTTTCAGTTCTCAATATTACAACAGTAGATGCCCTTACAAATTAACAGACTATAACTTGTCATGAAATAATCATCAGAATGAATTGTAAATAGCATAGTCAAATAATTTGATGTTTCATGGGGAACAAAAATGTCAATATCATTGAATATTTCACTTAAGCAAAAAATTTCCCTTTTTTTTTTCGATCCTAGGAACCCTTTAACGTGAAGCGATCGCCCTACCCCTATTTACATGGACTACCAACATTACGCGTGTAAAAATAATAATAATTCTAATTGGTCTACCCATAGCAATGTCTGTCATTTCCGGGGGGAAAACAATTTGTGTGAGTTTTTATTGCTGTTCGTTATTGGGGTAACTTTTTTTGACAAAATATTTTGTCTTATTTACATTTTAAAAGAATTTGGGGGATTCCAGAATTAATGTTTTGGGGGGTGCTGGACGGCAAAACGAATTTACGGTTTGGGGGGGCCACCGGGAAAATCAATTTTGGGTGGTGGGTCCATCAGAAAACAATCAGGGGGGGTGGGCCTCAAAAAACGTCTTTAAGGTGGTGGTTGATTGTGAAAATATTAAAAAATGGGTGGTCCCCCCCTCTTAATAACTTCGGTATTTTTTCCTTTCTTTTAAAGAAGTCGCTACTTTTCTGATCGCAATACACGGAATGCCATTTTTACATACTAATGTAAAAAATATTATCATTTTATTTTTGTTTATTAAATATTTCATTTTTCTGTTATTCCCCTTTTAATTAAAAGCAGGTATTTTAAACGCCGAAAGTTTGTCCCCCATTTTCCCCGACGTAAAAAATCTGTCACCCATTATGTACGAACCTCGCACTTGTGTAAATTCAAAAAAACCCCTGAAGACCGTTTTAAATTCCCTTTTTTTTTTTTCCCCCCTTTCATTCACACTCGTGTATTTGACAAGCACGTGACGTTTGTTATGCCACCATTAGGGGTTTCCATTTCGCCGTGAAAAGAAATAGAATGAAGCTAAAAGAAACCGAGGGAGCCGAAACGAAAAAATCGGAATTTTATAAAAAAAAAAAGCATGAAACTGTCGAAATTTTTCATGTTTCGCCAAAAATTTTAAACGGGCGTACAATTTCCACTTTTAAAAATTGTATGTTAAAAAATCAATGGGGACCATTTCATTATTCAATGCCGACGAAAATAAAAATCGCACATCCATATTTGCCCCAGGGATTTTAAATTTTTGGAAACAATACCGTCAGGGGAAACCCAATTTTTAAGAAAATATTAAGTCGCTAAAAAAACCAAAACATAATATTCCCCCAATGAATTCTCGTTTTTAATTTTGGAAAGTCACTAATGTCGCACACAAACATATTTTCTGCAGTAACCAAAAGTTTTTATTATGTTTTATGTGGCCTTACATGTAATTGAACTATTTTAAACGTCCATGCGCGGGTTTTTCTATTTTTCTGTCGAATTGTTTAGTTTTTTACATGCGTATCCCCTGAAAGTTAAAATATAAAATAGTGAACATCAATTTCTTTAAAAACTTGATATTTAGTTTAAAATGATCAAAGACAAAAGCCACGTGTACATTTTTATTTGCAAGTGAACTTACCTTCTAATAGTTTCCAATCATATTTTTCCCCCGATTAAAGCAAAAATGACAGACCTATCGAAATAAGTGCTTCTTGCAGTTTTTAAAAATTAATGACAAAGTCAGCATCGTAAAAAAAACTTTTTAAAACTTATTTTTCGTGGAAATAAAATAAAGTGACCCGCGTAGTATGCATATCTTTTCTTAAACCACCATTCTTAATTTTTCCATTTTAAAGTTAAACATTATGTGGACAAAAAACACACGATTTTTACTTTTGCGTTTAGGGCCTTTTTAAAAAAGGGAGCCCCCAGATTTTTCCCCTTTAAATTTGGTATATTTGAACATTAGTACGCGAGATTTTTTCTAATCTGTCTTAAAATGCAAAACAATAGAAGAGAGGGAAAAGAGAGAGAGAGAGGAGAATGTTCGGTTTGGGGAAACAAACCCCGGGGCCCCCGCGGCAATAAAATTTTTCCTGCGGTCCCCGACAATACAAACCCCTGAGAAATATGCGGTACGGTTTAAAAAAAAATTAAAGGGAGTTTACCTACAGTGTACCGATATTTTTAAAAGGGAAAAAAAAATCGCAAAGCAACTATTTTTAGATGTTTTTTTTAACAATTCCGTCGTATCTAAGTTTTAAAAAACCTTTAAAAATATAGCAAAAGTTTTTTTGATATCTAATTTTTTCTTTTTGTTGTCGTACATCTGGAGGTCAGTGCCTTTAAAACAAGTTTAAAAACAGTTCTGTGTGAAATCATTTTTCTAAAACCGGTTGACAAAATTTTTTTAATCAGTCCCAAAAAAATGACAACTTATCGGCGTCGGGGGATGATACGGTTTGTTTTTGACCGACAGATTTTTCCGAAACCAATTTCAGTAAAACGCAGATCGTAATACATTTCGTACATTTTTCGGAAAATTTTCCTAAATGTTTGGTTAACACACCCACTAGTGAAGTTAAGCGGGAAAAGTGAAAATAAAAAATGAATATCGTAAATATCGGTCCCTTTTTATAGAACCGGGAAAGACGTTTTTTTTTTTGTATTTTTGGGGGAAAACGCACGGGTTCAATGAAAGCTCCTTCGGTAATGACCGCGTGTTTTAGAAAATTAAGTATTAAAGTTATATTTTCGCGTCACCAGAAAATTTCGTGTTAAAAACTTTCTGTAATTGTAAACACAATGCTCTATAACCAAAAGACAAAGCATGCTTAAAAGCTTATATTTTTGTCGGTATGTAATTACGTCCGGACGGGGTTTACAATATTTTTCATCCTTCTTAATATTATTTTTATTGTTAAACTTTTAAAAAAAAGGGCGTTTACGTTTAAAAAACTAACAGGGATGTGAACGATTTTTCACCGGAAACAACATGATTTACGGATGAACTTAAAATCAGGTGGGTGGGTAAGACATTTTTTTGCTTCAATCCGTCCACCTGGAAACGATTTTATCAAATGTCAGCACAGCGCATTTTTGTACCAAACTTATACATCACCATTTTTTTGGTATTTAAGTAACCCCTTTTACTAAACAAATATTTTTTTGGGACATGACGTGAATGAATTTTCGCCTGAACAAAAGAAAAAGGGGGCGAAAAATTTAGGTTTTTTTTGCGAAACAGGGGTTTGGGTTGAAGCGATAAATATTCACAAAGTGGATGACCCGTCTTTGATGTTTTTGAGAAGCCAAGTTAGTCATTTGAAAGAAGATTAAATGATATTTTTAATATTTAAAAATTTGAAATTACAGGGCAAATAGTACGGGTTTGTGAACTTACCCCCTTTCCCGAATCTTTTTAGAAAAACAACAGAAGATTATTCCCGATTGCATCTTGTAAAAAATACCCAACCAGCACCAGTGTAACACATCTACTTTTAACGTAATGTTGTTTGTTTTTTGTTTTAATTATTGCCAAAGAACTGGTGACTCTTGGGCCCTTTTTTCTTTTAATGATTTTTTCTTTATAATTCCCAGATAAATTTGAATTTTCGTAAGCAAACATGTTAAAGGGTTAAAACATGAAACACATTTTTTACAATTTTTGTAATATCCAGCCAACAGAAGAAAACGCATTTTTTTTCTTTTATTTGGGGAAACTTGGAAAACAAGGGTTGATTCAACCCGATATTAAATTGATTTTACTTGCCTTGTGACAACATGACTAAGAAACTAAAACAAGATTTACAAAATTCACTTTTTGATGTATTGCTCAGTGAACTTTGCCTCACAGAGAAATCCTTGATCGTCTGCAGACGACTTTGCCAAGTCTCGTGGTATATGACGGGATCGTCAATGTAACAATCACATTTTCAAGTCCAAAAAAAATGTAATTTAAAACCCGTTGAAACGTTGCAGTTGAATTTCCATTTCAAATGATTTTGTATTGAAATAGACTTTCAGGGGTAACCATTGCTGAAACTTGTTTAGCATGATCTGTGAGGGCAACTTGCCAAAATCAGTTTTAACAGATCAAAGTTCTTAACAAATTTTTCATGTCCAACTTGACAGTCGTCAGCTCTATGTATTGGAACTAAGTCAGTTTCTGTTACGCTGTTAATTTTCTCGTAATATGTACACAAACTGTAAGTGTTGTCAGAATTTGGAACAAGAGTACATGGAAAACACCAGAAACAGTTTATTGTAATGTAATGACACAGCCTTATGATCAATAAGACTGAAATTTTTAAACCTGATATGAAAATTTGTGAGTTATTTAATGACGTAAAATTTACTATTATTTTAATTTTCAAAGTCATTTTACAGGCCATTTGAATTCACATAAATATGCAAAAAAAACTTCAGAATTCAAAACGAATTGGACCATTATGTGATAGTTTTATATTTATGTCAATATCATCTATTGCTAAAATTAAAAACAAATGTTTTTTATGCAAATCATGCAAGAACAGAATTATACTTTATATAACAGAATTGAAAATTCTGAATCAAATAGAAAAACACTGTAGTATAATAAAGAGTGAAGATATACATGCAATATCAAGAAATAACTTTCGAATTTATATATTTAGTGATGATCTGATTGAAAATACATGGACAAATAATAAATATTTAGATTTTTTTCGATTGCCTCCGGGTTAAAATATTATTTTGACGTGTAAATTGTTTTTATTGGTTGAAATTGTTAGAAGAACTAAAAAACTTTGACAGCAGTACAATCGTTAGCACTTTTACAAACGTAAAAAATACACCACGCGGCATACAATACTATCAGGCGGAGAGCGCATTTCTACGTCCCTGGACATACATGACTATGATCACTTGACGCGTAATTACAATATGCGATACTCAATAAGAATTGCAACAAATGCAAAAATGCGATCTGCGTACGTAATGAGTTAAAATCTTCAGTTAACATTAGCTGCCTCAGCTTTTCATAACAAGTTCCTATCTTCTTTGGGGTACACAACCTATCAAATAACTGCTCTTTAACACGGGCGAAGTGGTTTAATACATGTAAGCTTGAGAACATATCGCCATATGGTCATCCAGTTTTATAATATAGATGCCCATACTCAGTAGATGACCACTGTAGTGTTTTGACAGATAGGTCAAAGTTCAAATTCAGGATTCCAAAAAAGTTATTTCCCTTAGTCAGGGCCGTTTCTTTGACAATAATGATACCGGTTTCAGCATTTCTGAATAGTCGCGTATGCTTACATTGATACTTTAATCAAATTCTTCCAACATGAATCATTTATCATTTTGTTTTTCCAATTCTTTAAGTATAGACACCACCCCCTCCCAGTTACTCCCATGCATCCTTTTACAGCAGCACATATGCAAACAATAAAATTTCCCATAAACAAAAGTCCTTGCCAAGTTTTATGATTATATTTGGTCAATACATGCATTTTGTTAAAACATCACAGGTTCTTTGTCATCATTTTAGCGGGGGCCAAAGGTTCACGGCAGTGTTTGATTTACCAGGCGTTGTTAAGCGTATCGCCATTTTTGATCTCTTAGTTTGCCAATAATTACTTGATTTGCTCAGTTGTAGGGAGAATAACTTGGCAATATTCCCGCGCCACAATGCACAGACATACATTAAACATAACCCGTCTGGATATTATTTTACACCCATCAAAATGATATACACAACAACTTACCTAGGATCAAAGGTGTGAACTTCACAGTTGTAGTTCTTTATTACGTCTACTTCGAAATCAAATACAAACCTTGAACTGAAAATGAATGAAATGCAATGTACTACGTACACTATGCGAAACAGATCGCCTCAATAATAAGCTGATCATAAAGTATTGACCTTTGTAGCATAACATGATAAATAAGAGTTCACAATGGTTAACAATTATTACCCTTTATATTATTTCCTTTTTGTGGAAAGGGGTACAGAGTGCTCCAAGGATGTGTCTTTGTACCGAATTTATTTTTTTTCTTCAGTCATCATTTTGGTTAGTTGTGCCTGTTGTTTAATATGTTTGTGGTACACACATATCTTTTTTCTCTAAATTGAACATATGGAGAATTCGGTCTCTTTTTTACTATTTCTGTTTTAGGTCATTTAGCTTACCTTGTATAACTATCGTTTCTTTTATTTCAATGCTTACACGGATTATAGTGATATATTTTATATTCACCATTCTTATATCTAAATAATTATAAACTTACCCAAACGAATAAACAATGCATGGGACTCCAGGCTTATATTTTTGATCTTCACATACGACATATCCAGACTCGCCTTCTGAACCACATAATTTTTGTTTATCGCATAAACCCTCCTTTTTATTCACATAGCTGGAGAAGAAACAAGTAGATTCATACAAACACGATATGCACTATGACGATCTAAAGAAAATATTGTTTGGTAACTTGTCTTAAGAGACATAAGGGATGCTAAAAGTAATAGGCGTTCTAAATAACGTAAGTAAGCCCTTAATATTGGGGCTTTAATAAAACCCATACTTCAGTGAAACACTAATTATGTTAGATATGAGCAGTTATCAGCATGGAGTTTAACAATCTGAAAACAGTTGTCATAGAAAGTAGGCATCTCTTTCCATAAACGCATAGCAGTATTTGTGCGAATGTTTATTATCAAAATATACAAAGGAATTCATAGTCATATTTATATATGAAAATCAACAAGGACGAAACTGACGCAAAATAGAAAACAGTAGTTCACCGCCGGGGAACACATTACACTGGAGTTTAAACTGGTGAAATATGCGTCAATTCATTTTTACAGAAGACGTTTTAAAACGCAGAATCGACAGCAAGTACACAAATTTTTAAGGAAGCATGCGTGAAGTAATTGTTTATGCATTGAACATTTCTCCGTTCAAATGTTGGCAAAAAATCTACGTTCGCTAACTCAGACATTTCCATCAGTAAAAAGTCGTGGTAATATCAGAATCGTAATGCTGAAAAAAGCAAATATACAGATACAAAATATTAGTGAAGTCTCATTGTTACTATTGTGATATATTTACTTGAAATATTCATTGAGTAAATTTTCATCAACAAAACTGGTACTATCAGGCAACGTTAAACATCCTTTGATCGCCTAAAATGATTGAAAGTTAAGCAGACGGGATATACATGTAAGAAAAAAAAACATATTTCATTTGCTAGCACAAATAACATATTCCTTATTGATATTGTCGATCAGTCACATAGGATATACTGAGAATGTCTGCATCTTAAGAAAACACAACATGACATAAACACAGACGAGAGTTATCGGGCTACAATAAGGAATATACAGGGTATTTACTGCATTTTATGCACAGTATTAAGTACGTTTGCGCTTATCACACAAATAAGCAGGAATGAAATATTGATAGAAATTCTAGTAAGACTTTAGTAAAACCACAGAAAATGTCATAAATGTTTAAATTAAAAAAGAACAAAAAACTGTCCTTTAGTATTGTGTGTTTCACACGTGTATTATCTTTAATTTGGTGACCGGGTCAACCAAGTAATAAAAATCAAACGTCACGATCCATGCAACAAGAACGAGGAGGATTTCGCAATTTTAGAATACCGTTTGTTACAATTTATGGTAGAATCGCAATACGACAGTGTTTCTACTTTATCTGATTGTAGAGCGACTTGGTGTTTTTGTTGAGATTGAAAAGCATGGACCGTTGCAGATAAAACAAGAATTTTAATGTTTCATCTGTTAAAGATAATTCAAATTCTTATAATTTTGACCGATTGACCTTACACGATTTTGTATGTAAAACACTTGAACGCACGATAAGTTCTAGATCAATAAATTAATTAGAGTGTTCCTAAGCATTTTAATTTGACATAATATGTGTGTATTCAAACACCGCACTTTCAATGATATAGCACGAAATAAAAAAAATGTCTAACGGAATAGGACACCACCAAAATTTTCAGGGGGCAGGGTATGGTAATGAAAGCTCTAATGTACAATTTATAGTTACGAGGGAAGTCTCAGAATTACGTTTGATCACTCGTTATGGAACTGCTTGTTGTACGAAATACATATAGGCACCGGAGGCGGGTAGGTAATTTTGACGGAACAACGTCAGCAAAATTTACTCGACCGCAATGTTTAACGTTGCTTTCCAAATTGCCTTGATATAATATCTCACTGAAATAGATCGCCGTAGGCACGCAACATGATACCCAATCACATTATATAGAGACTTACTGTAAGCCCTATTTACACAAGGGAAACAACCGGTTTGTTGAGTGAACACCGTTTGTTCATCATAATCCTGTCCATTTTATATCAGTGCAATGGAACAGTAACCTATCTATGTTAAATGCTATGCATGATAAGACAGTCATGCATCTAACAGTCCTGAAATTGATTTCTTTGTTTTTCTCATATTTCTAGACATTTGTCCATACTTTGACGCATATATATGGGTAGTAGAGATTGTTCTCTGTCCAGCATTAACCTTTTCAACATATTTTACCTCGTGAACTTCTGTGGGTTTTGACTTTTCACAAAAATCGTCTGTTTGTCGACAAATTTCACCACAGAAAATGTCTCACTTTCCCAGGGCATTAACTTATTTGATCTTTACACAGTTATCTATTCAGATTGCTAATCCTTGTGACAATTATGCATGTTTTTATCCTGCCTAGAGGTAAAAGGTGCAGAGTTTGCATGAGGTACTAGGTCAATAGCTACCTAATCTAAGTCTTAGCCGAGTTGTCTCCATGTTTTCCAAATATTTTACCCGGGATCAGTTTGGTCAGCTTAATTAACATTTTTCAGAAAATGTTATTTTAGTTATTTTTCAGTCTATGTACTTTGATGCAGTCAACTACACCTATATCTAAAATAGATAGTTCCTACTTGAAGTTTGTATTTTTAGCTCCACTGCCTACATTATATTGACACCAGACTTACAAGTCTTAGAACTATACCCTTAATGTTGTACGTCAAATGAGGAAGTTACAAGTACATTATTTTCACCCGTTTGCACGACGCTGCTAGGCATTATCCCACAACCTAAATTGGTGAACGGTCCCTAAACTATTGGGCAGATGCGTTCATGATTTACCTAGCCCCGCATATAAACAATGTTTAGGTTCAAGCAAAGTTCCAATATCGCCTTCAATGTTCCTGTTATCTTTGCTATAAACACTATTTCTAGATAGCTATCTGCTCACATAAACTAATATTGACCTGAGGAATTATACTCTTTCTTATATTATAAAAATCCATGAATGGATAAGTAGAACTTCAGCCGAATTTAGCCTCTATCTAATGATAATAATATGTGTGCCGTATTGCTTTTAACATAATTCATATACTTTCGATACAACTGTGTTAATAATGTGACGGATCGCTGTTTATAAAAAACTACAAGTTCATTTTATGCAATGCGAAAGAACAGCGCGTACATGACATCGGGTTTAGTAAATAAAATGGGTAAACCAAAATATAAAATTGTCTTACTGTTAATAACTACAGTGTAATAGCACCAGAAAATGCAAATAATCCAATAAAATAAATGTCATTTATATGTTTTTTACAAAGAAAAATAATTTATGAAATCACCAGAGCGTGAATTCTAGTTTGAAAAAAAAAAACAGATACGCCTTTTTGTAGAGGTAAATCTCTATGCTAACTTTATATCTAGCGAGTTACAAAGCAAATTAACGAATCATTATCAAAGTAACACAAACTTGATGTCTTAGGCAATCGTTTTTACATTTGCATAAATATCACCAATGTTTTCCGATTTCGTGGAAGCACACAATATTATTTTCTGTATATTGTTCTGGCAACTTGTCGTTTCTGTACATGTTAAGAAGCAATATATTTTTAATATACATATTTTTTAAATCCTGGAAAATTAGAGTATATGGTGCTTTTTCATTTATACACTATTTCTGTAAATATTTTTAAAAAGTTTATATAAAATTTATTAGACTGAAATCAATATATTGTGATCCTGCATTTTTTGCGACATGAAAACAGTGGATTTAATTGGTAAATTATGTACATGTAGGACTTTATGATACCGAGTATATTCGAATGTATATCGTGTTAAATTCTGCATTGCGGATTTCTTCTGCCTAAGATACATCAAAACAAAACATATGTTTCGTTTTAATCTTCAGTCAGACATACTTTGTCAGGTAGATGAATCAAACAGTGTTGGCCACATTCCACATGCGAATAAACGAGCGCAGTTTAATCTATCAAATGATGACCAAGAGTCTATTCGTATGATTAAAATCACAAGATCTGACAACATTGTTTGTACTTCTATATATACGAGGTGTGTAGCAAAACAAGGTACATGTACACTGACATATCATGAACTAATGGCCCATAACATTTAGTCCAATGTGCATGACTCTGTCTGATATAACCACCGAAATGCATCATATATAAGCTACTTTTTATTGGTTAACTCAGCTTTCATTATTATATCGTACAGACTGGCGAATAAATAGTTACGACCATTTTTATATAATAATGAACATTTTAACTGGCTACATTTTAAAGGAAAACAGACAGCAAATAAGCCGTCGATTGACAATATATATTTATCATAAGGACACACACACGCACGCACGCACACAGAAAGAGAGAGAGAGAGAGAGAGAGAGAGAGAGAGAGAGAGAGAGAGAGAGAGATTTCTAAAATCAAAGACAAATTACCTCGCATTGACAAGTCGGTTTCCTTTCAGAATTCAATATCCGTGATTTTTTAATTCTTAGTTTCATCATATCTTCTTGTGAACTTTCCTGCTGTAAGACCGACGAGTATAACATGTAAAGAAGAAATAAAGCCAATATTGAAAAAGCTGCAGTCCATGAAAATCGTTGAAGGTAACTCATTTTTATTAAATATCTTTGTATTTGATATGAAGAAAACTTAAATTTTAAATTTGAGGTGTCTGAAATTTACGCCTGTTCCATACCGTTTGAATATGAATACTCGCAGTTATGTTCCATTGGATACACATAAAACTGACTTGTGACGGTGGGAATCTACAACCAATTATAATGAATTGACATTCTATTGCGCAGTGCGATATATAAGATAAAATCAATAATGCCGAGTCAATTTCCTACAAAATGTCGAAACGTACAGACACCTTTTCTCAATTTAAATCTAAAATAAAATGTTTTCCTCAGAAATAACAATAAGACAAATTATATGTAAATATCATAATAGAAAAATGAGTTGTAAATAAAAACTAAATTGAAAAAAAAAATCCTGCACTTGTTATATGAGAAAGCAGTTGGGTTGAAAAAGTATTATCTGGAACAAGTGGAAACCTACCAGTCGCCCTGACAAAAATGTATGTCTTGAAGTCTTGGTTTAATTATTCCTTTTCTTTGAACAGACGTGAATATTTACGGAAGATACAAGAAACAAAAAAAGAGACATGTGCAAATGTGTTCATGCGGCGGTTAAAGGCTCCTAAAATTTGATGTTCATATACTTCCTTACAATAGCAACAATGACAAATATGTTTGTGCACCTGAGCCCAATAGAAATATCTACACATATGTGTTTATTTTGATACCTACCAAAATGATGACAAAGTATCTGCCATTTTTTACCAAAAAGTATGTATTTACCAAAACTATTCATAA
Source organism: Mercenaria mercenaria (assembly GCF_021730395.1). Taxonomy (NCBI): domain Eukaryota; kingdom Metazoa; phylum Mollusca; class Bivalvia; order Venerida; family Veneridae; genus Mercenaria; species Mercenaria mercenaria. The sequence goes on along the minus strand of NC_069368.1, from coordinate 67,210,259 downwards.
AGATCTGCAATTGTTTCATCATTTATCATTCATCAGCAATTATTTATGAACAATTTTATGTTTGCATTATTTACTGTTGTGAAAGAAACCATTAGCATAACTTGCGGGTATACTTAAATAAACGGGAAAACAAAACAATAACTGATTATTGTTTCTAATATTAGATTACAATGTCAAGGTATACTAATCTGGCAATTCCAGCTTGCATAAACCGGTAACAGAAATGTCATAGAGCATTTTAGTTCTTTTTTCATGTCTAAGTATCAAATGGCCGCCAATTTTCATTTTCCACGCCTACTTTATGCTGCAAAAAAATGAAGTACTTCTGTATATGCTATATTAAAAAAACTGTTCACGAATGTACAATACTTTAAGTTCTCATTCATGCGTTTCTTTTACCACGGTAAATCTGGTTACTTTTCCCATGGATAACAGTTCCCATAATTTGGCAATGGGAAGTAGTTCCTACGTCTGTCATTTCCAATGGAAAATACATCCGACGGGAAGGAAGTTCGATGGGAATATTTTATATAAAATAGTCATGTTGATGATTTCCTGAAGGAAAATACTTTATAAGAAATTGAATATTCTTTACTAAATGACAAAATAATTCTGCAATTTCGACGTATGATTCGCATGAAGATAATCGGCGGGTTAAGTACGAACTTCCCGAACTATACATTTTCGGAAGCTGCATTTAGTGTGATAATAAAAATTTTATAACATCATGAAATTCTGGCCCTGTAAAAACATATTTTGTCGTTAATAATAGGTCTTATCTGTCATTTTTAACCCATTTCGCATTATTGGTATGCTTAAGAAGTATCGACCGATCTGCCATAAACGACCTTAGCAAATTCATTATGTTTTGTTGGATATAAAAATAAAGACACTAAATATACTGGAAGTCACCGATACAGCGTATTTACTATTATTATTATTTATTACTAGGAAGTGCGTAAAATATTGATATAATAACTTTGTAATAAACTCTTGCTACTTAACGTAGTTAAAATTATATATGACAGACGGTATATCACATGATATGAGCTATATCTGGCAGTCAAATATTTATCGTTGTCTGATACTCCTGTTGTGATGGTGGTACTCCTGCTGTGCTGGTGGAAACCTCATACACTAGTGGTTTCTAGGAACCGGTTTTCTTAATTTACCTGGTAAATGTGTTGAAGACTATTTATTGTCCAGTGCTGAAACATGGACCTGTTGTGCTGCTGCTGCTCTTCTTGAATTAATAATGGTATGCAGATTTCACACATTTGCGCTCAGTAATCAGAGACTAGCAAGTTTTTTTTCAACTATGGTTAATATTATACCTCAGATATTCAAAAGCCCTTTTGTGTGTATAATTTATCATATTGGATTTTATGCTGCATTTTGTGCATAATAAACCTGCTTATTTTTCATGGACCCTGTTCCAGATTGGAGGTAACGACGAAAACAATCTCTTAGTATTTCAACCTTGGTCAGCCATGGGACAACAAGACTTTCGCAGAATTTATCCCATCCGCCTATCCCAATATTTGCAAATGTTGTATATAAACTTTATCAGAAATCTTTGATGCTTCTGTTCATCTGGTTGTCAGGCTCCTGCATGGTAGATCTGTTTAAGGGAACAGGACAATAGCAGAATGTTGTTTTCCTACATTCAACACACAAGGCTATGAGATGACTGATCGATAATTCCGTTATGTAATAAAATCTATAAGGATTCTTTTGAAGCATATATAATAACAAGGATTCTGTGAGGTTATTGAGGATATGAACTACCAAAAAAATTAAAGAAAAGACCTACATTGACAAACGTTTTAGTGCTAGTGCTTTTAGTAAATGTGGTTAAAGTCTTCTTTTAACAAAACTAAGAATGTCAATTTTTGTAGAATAGTGTTTACATATGAATTCATTATATTTGATTTTAAACAAAATGGTATTCCAACATGGTTGGGTGTGCTTTCTAAGTTATTATTTTGTGTCCTTAACCGACGTTGTATGTTGACCTTAATTTGTGTCATTCAGTGACCTAATAGGTTGACCGCATTCCCAAGTTGTAGGATTTTGTAGTTCGGAGACTCAACTTGATATCAATTTTCAGTTATTTTGATAAATGTATGGTCTGTTAAAAAGTATTTGCTCTAAGTATTCTTAGATTTTCAGGTAATTTCATTTACGTACTATTTATTACTGGTATTTTTTCGTCATCAAGTTACCAGTTTGACAACAAAAAGTTATTAATTTCTCAACGAATTTGACAAATCAGCAGTTCAAGAAATAGCTCATTTTGTCGTAATGTATGCCCGCTGGCGTGGTCTTGTTGGTTTCTGCATTTTACGACTGAACGCGTTTTGTATTAAAATTGGTTATCAATGTCTTCGCGAGTTTACCGTCTGATAGACAATCGTTGGGAGTCCCGATGAGCAGGAATTTAACCATCAGTGCGATATCCCTATGCATTTAGGTCTTGCGCAAGATTTTTAAAAGGTGTAACAGGGAGTAGGGTGTTTGTGTGTGTGTGTGTGTGTGCGTGTGGGGGCTGGTGGGGGTGTAATGAAGTGGGGGTTGCAATGCGGTGTTGGTGACAGGATAGAAAAGGCAACTAAATGAACTTATCTTTGTGGGGTGGGGTGTTAATGGGTGGGGGCTGTAATGTAGATAGTTGCCTATACACCACCTGCCTATATTCCATGTCACAAGTCAATACCTTGAATATGTTTAAGTTATTCTCTGGACACATCACAATCTTTTTATGTCTGACAAGCATGCAGTTCTTCTATTACTGAACTATTTTTTCAGCAAACTATTTCAAAACTTAGTAAGACCTGATAATTAGTATCAGGATATTACACTTTTTCAGGGATTTTGGGGTATACTCCAGGCACATGTCATAATATTTTAATTAAATTCTTGTGCCGCTATAACAATTTATCAAAATACATGAGTTTATTCATTTATTTTTCTATCGTAGATAATCAAATTAAAATGATAATTATGCGGGATGTAAATTTAACACGAGTAGTATAAGAAATACCGCACCCAAGCCACTTTGACCTCATTTAACCTTTAGTCTTCAGTTCAAACCAACCAATGCCGACCGATTTCAGCAATTAAAAAAAAAACAGATTTTCATAGTACTTTATGAAAACCTTTAGTAAATTATGATTAAACGCTTCTGCCAAATTTTTGCCAAAATCCTGCCACGAAGGCAGCAAAGTGGCAGTCGCTGCCAACTTGGCAAACTTTTGGCAAACTTTTGGCAGATTATTTTTATTGATAAAATATAAAGGTATTTAAACTTATACTGAAAAGTAATTTATAATTATTTGTTCATTTTGTTTTACATTATTAATTTTTAGCATTTTATATAGTAAATCATACAATGGTACTTTATCTTGTAACATTTTAATGAAAAATAAACAATTGTAACCGCATAATACACTTGTTTTGTCTTGATATTGTATATTATTACATTTTATATCCGGGATGTAATTAATTACTTCTTTTGGTGGTTGAAGTCCAAATGGGTCAAAGTACAAAGTATTAAAGTAACAAACCCAATTTGTTCTAGGCCCAACAGAGTCGTCAAAATTTATAATTCCACATTCTTTATTTAATTTTGTTTTTGGTAAATTATTTCTACTAAATACACCCCTAAAGTTTTTAATTTTCAATTGTTTAACCCATTATTCAATTTCAAAGTTAGAAATATGTTTGTTTATAAATTTTATTTTTTTTTAAACTATAGGAATTCGTCTGTAAGGTCTCCGTTGAGAATCAATCTGTATACATTTACCGCTTAACAAAGATGTAATCAAAGGTATTCCAAGACTAGCAGCGAACATGCCTAAAAACCCACCGTCTTGTTTTTGTTTTTGTGTTAATTTAATCACTCCAGATCCTACTAGTTGTTTTCTTTGATTAGGTGTAAGATATGGTGATATCATATTTCTCTTATCATTAGCTACCGAAATCATGCCATTTCCAAATAACTTACTGACACCAGTACTGGCAAGACCAGAAAGGGCCCCAACGCCTAACGGTCCTAATATTTTTGGAGCTATTTTTGCAGCTATTGGAAGCACTGCTCGACCTAACAGACCAACCAAAGCTCCTAAAAATCCTCCATTTTGACCTTGACTAGACATCTGTCTTTTTTGAAATTGTAATTTCTAATCCCTTTTTGTTTTTAATAGATTTTTCAATTTGATTAATTTGTGTTTTTGTTAAAAGCAAAGGAAAGTTTCCACGTAATTGTTCATTTTTGTAATCTAAAAGTATGTGGAATTTTGTCATTGTAGTTTTTCTTTTGCCCATGTGTTAAATATACTTTATATTCAATATAATTTGATACCATTATATATTAAAGGGCTTGGTTCACTAATGTATGAAAATGGCACCGAATTAAGCCATATTATACAATACTTATTCTATATCGATACATATGCTGCCCGTAACAAGTAAGAACCGTGCTTCAATTAAAAGTAAATAACTTTGAAAAATAATGTGTTGTTGTGTTTATATATTACTCCAAACATGACCCACTTTTCAAAAGATGGGATTTTTCTATGAAATTTTAACCTTTATTTATGATTTTCGCCTTGGTGGCATCCTTTACCAGTCGTAATATTTTAACCACTACTTTGTACATTAAAAACCAACAAAAAGTGCAAAAATCAGCGCTGGTGAGCAATGCCGCCATATTCAAAAACGAAAAAAATACGTCCGTCTCCGGGGCACTTTTTTATCCCAAATGACACAAGCCTCGATTTCGGTAAAATGACGTTGAAGTTGACGTCACTTAATTAGATATTTGTTTTCATTAATTTGAAATCTACACGCCATTAACGGTGTATACATGTGTGAAACTGGGTCAGAGAAAACATGCAGTTATTGCTCTGAATATGCGCGAATATTTAAAGTGCATGGCGGATTTATTAATTGTTATTGTAAGTTTGAATTTTAATTATAAATTTATTTGTAATTTGAGGCAAAACAGAATCGACAGACCGCCCGTTTGGGAAACAGGCTGATTCGGACCATGGCTGATTCGAACCAAATATTTTTGCTGATTCGAACCAAATACTTTAAATAACAGTAGAAAATGACCACATCTTTCGTCTGATTTGGACCACAAACTTCGATATATTTACGAGTCAGTATTAAAGGACCATATATTTTGGAGGATTCAGCAATGTTCAGGAAATAATGTTGATTATAGAGATTAACTTGAGGTAGGAACGTTTATTATATAAAATATACACCGTGACAAGCACTGAAGCAGGTAAGAAATTTTGACTAGCTAAAATACATCAGTTATGCATTTAAAAAGCATTTTAATTATTCTTTGCATCATAAATCGTTTGTTGACGTATCGAAGATACAACTTTGCAGCGAAAAATGGCAGTGTTGACATTTCGATTCGACTGTCTGCTGTCAAATACTTTTAATATCTTTTCTGTGTATTTGTCAATTTTCATGATGGCAGAATATACTTGTAGCCAAGACAGCCAGGCATCTACTATGTTAAGTACATTCTGTATGAAACTTTCTATCTAAAAATTGTAAAGAGGTAAATGAACAGGAATATTACAAGATATTGTACACTGTTTAAACTGTCACAGATGTGAACGGTTTAATAATTACATGGTCATTATGCACATAGAATTTTTTATGGAATTTTCAGGAGGTCTATTTTAGTTGCTATTACAACAAAAAGTGACACTTTTCCTGTGTTATTGTAATATAATTTTCATTTTTCATAGATTCTGCTGTACATGCAAATTACAATCAAACTACTTTTTGTCATTCTCACTACTGCCATTACTGGTAGATAACATGCTGGTAGGCTACTAAATAAATGAGAAATTATTTGTTTATTTTTTTCAGGATAACATCCAGCAGTAAGAAATATAAAGGTTCAGTGCGGTTTTGACTATGCTCAACATCAAAGCCAACACATAAATGCAGATTCTTTGGAGTTGCTGTGAATCCTCATGCAGATTCTTTGGAGCTGCTGTGAATCCTCATGCAGGTATAAAATTTTGAAAATAGTTTTTACATTCATATCAGTGTCAGTATCCTCAAATGGACTTTTTCAATATCAATTTTGACTATGAAATTCCATTTATCACTAAATTAAATTCCATAGTCTTCAAACAAATCATGACTCTATGAATTAAAGCTACAGGCCTGCAGTCCACATGTTACATTGGAATTTACAGTCACCTTTGCAGAAATTTTGTCAAATGAAATTATCTAAAGGAAGTTGTGTTTTGTTAAGACTTGATTTTACTAATTTCTATGTGTTTTTTTTTCACTGAACTTTCTGTAAATCTTTGAAATTGGATTGAAAATACTGCATTGCTTTATAATAAAAATGCTATATCTTAAGCACTCACCACTGTGAATTGGAATTCGATTAAATTTTGATAAATACAATTTGATGTGAAGCATTATCTATAAGGAAGGATGAACTGTTTGGTCAGTGTTGATTCACTCCATTTTTTCATGAGAATTTAATACATTTCTTATCAACTGTTCTTGTTTTTCTTGAAAAGTACAGTACTGCTGTTGGAAAAGGAGCAAACAGTGTGGTATCTATGGCCCACCATCACTTCAAGCATCATGGCTATGGAGAAAAGAATGCTTCATTACATATGCACAATTATAGTGGACGAAATAAGAAAAGTTGTAATAAGGTAAGAATTCCCAGTAAATAAAGAAATATTTATTAAGCACACAGAATTTGATGTTGAAATATTTAACTTTACAGTGTGATCATACACTTCAGTTTGGAAAGTCACTAGTTTCCAGTTTATATATATAATGTGCATAATTTTATGTAAATGAAAAATCATATCTCCACTGATAAACATTGATTTACAATTTGAATATTGCACACTTGCAAAACATACTGTATTATGACATAGCTGTGTATGTAAGAAAATTACCTACATGTAACTGGTATTTATTTCTTTTAATAAAGTGATGCTATGTTTTAGTGGACGCAACTTGATCCCGATGGTTGACCTTTGTATTATAAAACATAATGAGGCACAACCTATTATTGAAAAGGAGTGCACTGTATACAAACTTACTGCATATAAATATACATGGATACCCTAAGCACCCCTTATTCATACTAATGAAATAATCGATATGAATAATCAGCCTAAGGTCAACCATCGCGGTCAAGTTGCGACTACCATATATTCTAAGGAATCACTATTTTGTTTAAGAATTCATTGTTTAAATATACCATTATTTTAGCTATGGAATGTGGCTTGTTATGATTGGTCTACATGATAAATTGGAGCACATTGAACCTGATGGAGGCAGGGCATACAGAATTCAGTCCTGAACATGTTTAGGTATATTTGGCTTAAGCCTTTTTAAGCAATTAAGTTTGTATTATCTCCGTTTCCATGGCAACCATATCTTTTTTTTTGGCCGCAAATTATAAACGTTGCTTAGGGTTATATCTTAGCATATGTGAATGTTAATTATACGTTCTGATGTAATTGTTATAAGACATTTTCCTGTTTCCATAAGGAAAATCAATTGGTTGCCATGGCAACAGCAGAATTTCAAATGAATTTAAATATGAGATTTTGCATTATGAGTTGTTGATCATTCATAATAGTAATAGTTCAACAACATTTGATGTTGTGCCATTTTCACTTGTAAGTGAACCAAGAACTTTATATTTTATTTAAACAATAACAAGCTCATTTCCAACAGGATTTATTTCAATTGTTTCTTCGTACAATACAATTGCGTAAACACGGATATTAGCTGCTGGCGGAATATTTAATTTAACTGTTAATGTAATATGCTTAGGATCTTCTGCAATTCTTTCCTATTTAAATTCTAAGATAAAATGAATTATTTCAGGTTGTGGAGCTTTAACTGAAAATATGTCTGCATATGTTGATACAATCTTGAAACCATACATGGAATCTTTACCTTCCTATGTAAAGACACTACAGATTTCATCAAAAAGTTACAAAACCTCTCTAGCATAGATAAAGATGCATATCTTGTAACACTGGATGTAACATCTTTATACAGTAATATTCCTCATAGTGAGGGCATAGATGCTTGCAAATATTTTATGGAAAATGGTAGTAGATCACAGGATTCTATTAACTCCATTTCTAAAATCATAGAATTAATACTTACAAAAAACCACTTCCAGTTCAATGAAATTAATTACATTCAAAGATTTGGAACTGCTATGGGAACAAAAATGGCTCCTTGTTTTGCCTCTCTATTTATGGGTAAACTTGAAAAAGAATTTATAGACTCCTGTGATAAGAAACCACTTATCTGGTTACGTTTTTTAGATGATATTTTTTTCATCTGGAATCATTCAGAAGAGGACTTATTAGACTCTTTTGACAGATTGAACAGTTTTCATGATACTATAAAATTTACATATTGTTACACTAAAGATACTGCAACGTTTTTAGATGTTAACATAGAAAAAGATGAAACTGGTATCCTGCACACTAGTGTTCATGAAAAGTACACTAACAGTCATCAGTATTTAGAATTTTCATCATGTCACCCAGATTCATGTAAAAAGGGTATTCCCTTCAGCCAGGCTAAGCGCTTTAGGCGTATTACTTCGGATAATACCATTTTTGACAAGGAAATGGACAAGCTCAGAGAATACTTTCAAGCACGTTACTACCCTAAATGTGTTATAAATGAGGCATTAAAGAAGGCCTCTTCTCTATCAATGCAAGATGCTCTTAATTCGTGCAGTAGCAAAAATACGGATAAAGTCATTCCTTTTGTATGTACCTACAATCCATCTTTTACCTTTGGTAAAATAATAAACCAATATTGGAATCTTTTAAAGTATTCTCAACATGAAAGACAATTATATGACTATAAACCTATTGTTGCTTACAAAAGACCCAAGAATATTCAAGATGTTTTAGTTCATTCTAGGCTGAGTAAGAAAGACAAAAATTGTAGTGTAAGTAAATGTTATAGACATCGCTGTTCACACTGTTTAAATATTAATGAAGATAATTCATTTTCTAGTTCCACCATTTCATCTTGTTATAATGTTAGACATGATCTGTCATGCAATTCAACTGATGTTATTTACTTAATAACATGTAATAAATGTTTTAAACAGTATGTTGGACAAACGCACCAGCAATGTTCACAAAGAATGAATAGTCATAGATTTGATATCAATCATTATCCAGAAACTACTACTAATGTTTCTGAACATTTTAATTCTCAAGGACATACTATCCAGGATTTCTCTTTTATGCCCATTGATAAAGTAACTTATCCTTGGAAAAGGCTTTTAAAAGAGGCTTCCTGGATGTACCGTTTGGGCACTGTGTCTCCACAAGGAATGAATTCAAAAATTGTGTATTAATGCCTTTCTGAAATACTTGTTATATATGTATATTTTATTACTTGTATGTATTCCATAATCAGTTTTTACTGGTGCCATTCCTTAATCATTGCACTTATACTGCATTTTTTCACCAGTTTTTATGTATCATACTATGATCCTGTTTATGATTTTTACGCCAAACTCTTTGTTCAATTTTGAATTTGTCGTCATCGACGTCGTTTGACGTTGACGTCACTTCCTTTGTTATGTTTATTTTGAACCCTGAAGAAGGCTGATGTAGCCGAAACGTTGGTTAAAAATAAAGTGACTTGTTTTTAAAAAGTTTTTGTAGTTTTGACTACTTTTAATACTTATAAGATAAAATGAACAAATCCAAACAATTTTTTAAAATTTGACATATTTAAAAGACTTCCAGTGGTTTTATTAATTTGTTGTTAAGAATAATTAATAACATCATCGTAAATTCTTGATATACTTGTATATTCTGTTTTGGGATAAGAAAAACATCATTACCAACTTCAAGACGGCAAGATTCCAACCTACAATAATCATTTGCTGCATCAATCTTAAATGTATCTAATAAATATGGATTATGTTCTTGTGAATTACTTTTATCAGGTCGTTGTTAATAAACAAACACATGTTCGGGTTTTGTTACACCAGCTGTTATTCTAAAAGTTATATTAGTCTGTTGTGTATCTGTTGACTGTGTTATCATTTCCACCTTACATTCGTATATCTTTCAGAAATTAAATTAAATCCATAATCATTAAAAATTAAACGTGGAACCCACAAAATTAATTTAGTTACAATTACCCTACCTGCATCGGCAGCATTAGCTCTGTAAATTAAATCATCATCATTTGTTAATTGAAGTGTTATTTGTATTTGACTTGGGGGTAACATGTTTTATTCCAAACCCTGAAAAAATTATTCAACGGAATTTTAGCATTTACCTCATTGCCACTCTGGATTGATAAGTTCCTAGAAGCAAAACCACTATTATATGTAGCTTGGTCTTTTTCTGCTTTCAGCAACAACATTTTTATCTAAATAAATAAATTCATTTGTTCCAGTTGATTCTACATAATCCTTAGATAGTTCAACTAAATCTTTTAAATTTATTACCTTATATAAATTATTACGATCATAAACAATTTTTCCATTTTGTTTAACTATTAGCTGATCAATTAGTGAAGCTGCATTATCAATTAAAGCAATTTGATCATTACAGCCATAATTATTACAATTAGCAAGTAAACTTTACAATTTACTACAAAATAACCATTAAACCAATCAAAATATGAACTTCTATCATTAATTGTAAAGTGATAACCACTTTTTTGTTGTTTAACATTAGTTCCCAAGACAGAAATCAAAGGTGTATCTAATTGAATAAGAGTTAGTTCGTATCTTTCACAATACTGTTTTGTTCTAAATCTGTATATTATATATTATTTTATTTATTATAAATTAATCTGTTAATACGTTTGCGCGTTCCAGAACCTGACAGTATTTTATTTATTCTTATATCAATATCCTCCTCTTTATGATTTGAATTTGAACAGCAGTACGAGCCTGAGGCTCATAGGGAGGCTTGACCGGAGGAGCAGGTGTTACAGGTTTTTTAAAACTTTTGATTTTTTCTGTAATTTTATTAGCAGCTAAATTTCCGACTTCCGTTCCAATCTTTTTTGTTCCACTTTCAAGTGCAGTTTTTCCTGCAGTTTCCAGAGCTTTTTTTCCAGCAGTGCTAATTGAAGATGCAACAGAAGATGAAAACAATTTTTATAAAGTGTCAAAGATACCTGTACCATCAGGTCTACCTTGTATAATTTCTTCTCCGGTTTGAGCATCAACATGAATAAATATTCCTTTATTTTTATCATAAACTTTTTTGTACATTATATATTTATATTTTCTTTTTAAATTAGTGTAAAACTTGTTTCAACCCCATTAAAATAAATTATTCTACCAAATACGTCTGTAATATATATTCTTATTGGATTTATAATATTCTTATTAATTTCAGAATATCCGACTCTGTTAGGTTCTTTTGTAAATGGATAAGTTCTTGTTAAATCTGCACTACTTAAAACATAGATAATATCACTAAAATTACCATCAACGAGTGAATTATCAATACGATCACAATGAATGTAAATTGTGTCCACAGAGTTAGTTATATTTGGTGTTGTAGTTCCCCATTCAGTATTTCTTAAAGCTTTTTTCTCAAATCCAAGCAATGTTTGAAAATTTGATATTCTTAAATCCAATATAAAATTATCTTTAATTGAAATTAGGATTTTAAAACTAATGAAATCAAATTCTAAACTTTTTGAAGCAATGTCTGATTTATCAAATTCAAGACCACCTTTACTTATTAGTGATTCCCTTATATAATTATTGATGTCTGTATAACTCTAAGAACAATTTTGAAGTATAATATTTTTCCATTCTTTACCATTATTATAACGAGTTCTTTTATTGTCATATTCATCACTAATATTATGCCAAGAGTAAGTCATAGTGTTAATACTAACCAAACCAACAACATAAGTTTTATTTTTAATTTAAAATTAAAGAACGGCTGAATCTGACTGTAAAATCGCTTGGAGTATTTTTATTATCGTTTTTAACAGCTTCAGAACTTAATACTATTTTTGTTCCATTTATATATAACTTAAATTTAAATTCAAGAAAAATAATGTTTATATAACATTTCATGTTGTTCTGGTAACAATTTATTTATTTTTAATAGTTCATCAATAATGCTAATACCTTCATTTTTTAGTCCTTCATTATTATTTCCGGCATCAATTGTACCACAAATTAACTCTAAGTCATTAACCAATTCTTTTGGATTACATGAACAAAGATTTGAATTAAAACCTTCTCCTCTAATTACTTTTTTAAATTTCATAGATCTTTTATTGATAGGTAATCCTGTTTTTTCTGTTAATTCTTTAAATATTTTTCTAGAAAGTATTGAATGTTTTTTATTATTGTTATATCCTTTATTAATCAAATTAATTAAATCATCATCTACTTCAGTGTAAATTACTTCTTTTCCAGTTATTATATCTTTAGCAATCAATTTGTTTTGACCATAAAGTTTATTTAAGTCAATAATTAAATTAGCATAATGTCCATTTGGTGAAACTTTATATGGATTTAGAACCTTTGGTCCTTTAAGAAATCTTTGTTTCCGATTATGTTGCTTTATTCCTTTTCCAAAATATTTTCCTTGATTAAGAATATCATTTAGTATTTCTCTATATTTTTTATAATTATCTGCTTTGGCTATAATTGCTTTCTTTTGCTTCAGATTGAGATTTGTGGGGTTTTTCCTTCTACTTATTGCACCAGTTTCAATACCTAATACTTTTATTTCATCTGATACATTTTCTATGGCTTTCTCTACTTCTTTCCTAGTCATTTTTTCATTTGAATTTTTTGATTTGCTGTGAAAATATTTAAACACTTCTTGCGGTGTGTTATATATATTTTTTATCCAAAAGATTTAAATCAATTTCTTTATTTAGCGACGCTGGATCGAACGACATTGCACCCAGTTCTTCAGGAAATTCTTCAACTTCTTTATCCTTCAAATTTTTTTGCTCATATTCTAATTCATCTATTTCATGCATTAATTTTTTTTTTCTTCATCTTGTTCTCTACGATATGCTTCTTCTAATTTTTCATTTTTTTTTAAATATTTCTTCTTTTTTTTGTTCTTTTAATTTCTTAAGTTCATATTCAGGAATCCGTTGAACAGCTTCATCTCCCCGATCTATTGGTGTATAGGGAGCCGGTTTTTAAGGTTATTCTTCTCTTATTTTATTTTCATAATCTTTCAGTATCTTTTCAAGATTTTTAACACGTTCAGAGGAGTCTGGTAATGATGGTAGCGGTTCTTGAAATAGCTGTGGTAAACCTTGATATGTGTGTATATCTTTTATTTCATCACCTAGTGACTCTAATTGTTGTTTTATTCCAGGTAATGCTTTTAATTGACTTGATAATTGTTCTTTTTGACTTTCTATTCCTTCCGTAATTGTTTTATAAATTTCACTATACATTTCTCGACCAGTAGCTTTTCTGATTTTTTCTCTCATTATTTCATCTCTAAGAGCTCTTACCTTTTGCCCGACTAAGTTTTTTCTTATTCTTATTTCATTAAGTTTTGATTGCATTTATATAATAATGTAAGATAATGTAAGATATTGTAAGATAATGTAAAATAATGTAAGATAATGTGATATTATATATAATGGAAATTCCAAATTATGATACAAAAAGTGATTAATAATAATTTTAAGCAATTTTATCCTTTTATGCCAGATTCATGTTTTAGAATGTTAATATGTGGATCTTCCGGATCAGGAAAAACAAATACACTAACGCAAATCCTTCGAAAACCTCTTATATATTACGATAAATTATACATGTAGCCTAAAAACCTAGAACAATCTAAATATCAGGATTTAATTATTTTTATAAATAAAATTGCAAAACGAATTAAAGTAGATCCAAATGAAATACTTGAATATTCTAATAATGAAATAATTGATGTTAATGACGTTGAATCAGATAAGCAAAAAGTAGTAATATTTGATGATTTTATATGTGAAGAAAAAAAGTTCAGAATGAAATAACAAAATACTTTACTCAAGGACGTCACAAAAACTGTTCTATTATTTATTTTAGTCAATCTTACTATAAAACACCGAAATATATTCGAATTAACAGTTCACATTATATTTTGTTTGAAAGTCCAGGTAAAAGAGAAAATTATATGATTTGTAATGAACAAAATATAGATTACAACTCTTTTGCTAATGCAACAAAACAAAAATATGATTTTTTATATGTTGACAAACCAAGGAAGTTTTTAAGAAAAAACTTTACTGGTATAATATAATGGGAGTTTTTAATAATATAGAACAAATAATTGAACCTGAAAGTATCAGTAAAATTAAATTTGATATTGATTTAAGTGATTATGTTAATAGAAAACAATTTAAAAAGCTTAGAAAGGAGATGGACTCATATCTTCATAAAAAAAAAGGAACTTGATAACACAATGAACAGATCATTATATTTGGGAGGTTGTGACAGGAATGGCCGTACCGGCGACAGTAACCATCAAAACAAATCAACACCCTTTACAATATTTACAAATTTATTTACATAAGATGATTATTTACAATGAATAGATGATATGAAAAAAAAACAACGGATTATAAGAAAAAAAAAAAATAGAAGTTCAGTATCACCAGATACAATGTTCGTATAGTTCCATTCTAATGTGACGTGGTACTGTTCTTTAATTTAATTGCGAACTTTAAGTAGCACAAACAATATATAAACGTATCTGTAAATTAAGTCCCTTTAAACCGTGAATACGTTGATTCCGTGGTAGGTGATTGCATCCCTGAGCTGACTTCAGAGGATAACAAAAATCAGCGTCTTTGCGGTTTACGGCACAACCATGGGACGTAAGCTCTGCGCTGGGAATATCACATCCAGGCGAGTGAAGACAAATGAACCTCGAACATTGTACTTCCGGGTTATGACATCACCAGGAAAATCGTATGGCGGAAGAAGCTAAAATATATAACATATGGTAAGTACCATAGCAAAACAAATAAGTCAGGGCATAAAACTGCTCCTTTGGGTACACCATACCTCCGTAGGCTCCCATAAATAATACGTGCTACTTATACAAAGTATATGTGCTACTAAGTTATTACGTCACGTTATTAAAATACGTCACTAATTACTTCCATTATTACAAAAATTACTTACTTAAAAGACTAAAGTTAAAGTATGAAATGATATGAAAAGTATATGATGAAACATTATAGTAATGGAAATGATAAACTGCAGCCATTATTTACAACAACAATTTAACAAAATTCAATGTAAATCAAACGTTATATGATAGTTGGCATCCATATAATATCTAATGCCATACACTAAAACGGACATTGTATGTATATGCAATAGACTGGCACACAATTTCATATTACAATAATATATTACATACATGGTACTAAACTTGCCATATAGATTTATACATAACAATACAATGCAGTAATGGCGTTCCATAACAACGAAATGTTTGACATAAGTTTTTTAAACAGTGCTTTACAATTATCACGATACAAATTTCAGTATAAATCTAACATCTTATATAAACGAAACGTTTAAGATTCCTCTTTCGAAATAATTTACAAAAGTCTGGAAAATTTAATAAATTATCCTGACATACCGAAACTAGCTAAAGTCATATGCCGAAAAGTAAATGTTACAGAATTCTGTACAATGCACAAAAAATTACCAAATAAAAATCGTAATGCAAAAATCATACAAAAATCTAACAAATAAATTTCTTACCTCGATCGAGCATAAATTTCTAGGAAGAAAAATTAATCAGAAAAAGATTCGTCTATATGTCGGAAGGTGGTGTGCGCAAGGCATATCTAGTCCAGTCTATTTAAAGGGTAATGTCCCGCTAAATGCTAAATTTCATGGGATTCACGGCCTATGCGTAAACTCTTGACTATTTGTATTTCCACGGGATTCACGATATAGCCGGGATATCTAACTACTTTGGCGCGGATTTAAATTGACAATTTGAGGCCCATTATAGTGGTTTTTTGGGATAAAAACATAAATTACTGAAGTTTATTAAAATACCCAACTTCTTATTACTGAACAGAATTTAAAAAAATTTTTCCAGGGAAAATTTTTAATTTAAATGAAATACAGAAAAAAATGAGGGGTATTTCATGCGTGAAATCTAACATTTACCTCAATAACTCAAAAATTTACAAAAAGATGATGCAATACCTCCATTTGCACTACAGACAAAATAAGGCCCGTATGTCAATTTTGTGACAGAGGTAATGAAATAATCAATCTAGGAAATCAAGATAAACCCGCTGATGCAGTTTGAAAACGGTTTGTGTTTAAAAAAATTCAAAGTGTAATAGAAGACTATAATTTTGAAGATGATAAAAGTATTAAAAAGACACTAGAAGCAGAAGTAAAGAATATTGAAGAATTAAAAAAAGATTTTAAAAATAAAGAAACATTAATAATTCAATTACGAGATAAAATTGAAGAAGAAATGAAAGCTATAGTTGATTCTGTTAGATAACTTGAAGAGAAATCTGATTTGACAGATGACAACATAAAAAAGTATTTAGAACCAATATAGAAATCTTACACAAGCAACATATGGAATTAAAAGATAGTATGATTAAACATGAAGAACTAAAAGACAAGATCATTGAAGTCGAGAAAATGTTACAAAATATGTATCAGTTAGGAATCAGAACAGAAGTAAATAAACGTAACACTGACTTTACAAAAAAAAGCATCAAGATTTACTCGACACATTTTCAAATAAACTTGCAGAATATAAATCTTAACTTGAAAAAACAGCTTCACAAAGAGTTGATGACCATGACACAGCATTAGATGACTTTAAAAAACAAATTTGAGGCTGGATAAGTACTATCGATGTACGTCACAATTTACAGTACGCAGACTTAAGTAAACTTACAAATCTGTTACAAAAAGATATTAACGAACTTGATGCTAAAGTTGAAGAAAATAAAAATGAACTGAACTTTGTAGTTGAAAAATCAGTTAAACAAGGAGAATCAATTACTGCTAATACTCAAGCAATTTCTACTAATACTCAAGTAATAACCACTAATGCTGAAAAAATTACAAAAGTAAAACATGTTGTTTTTTTTTAAAACAAGAAACACAATTAGCTAGAACAAAGAATGTTGTTGACAATTTATCTGCTTCGATGTAGCTAAAACAAAACGATTTTGATGATTTAGCTGAAGTAATTCTTAAACTTAATGAAAATTTTAAAGCAATAAAAAAAAGAAATAGAAAAAGTAAACTGAAGTTTTCTTTTTGAACATTACAATAGAAACAGCTACATGTAACGTTTTTATAGTATAATATTTTAAATATTGAAGATAAACAGTTAAAAACAAAAAGTGAAAAGGGAAAGATTTGTTTACATTATTTGGAATACGAGTAAATAAGGTTACAGATTATAAAAGTTTCATTAATAAAACTAATTTTTTACCTGCAATTCGTGAAGATGGTAATTATATAATTGAAATAAATATTATAATTGGCTCTGATCACTCTGATAGATATGATCGTTTTATTTTTGAATGGTGGGATGGTCACACAAATGGAAGTGAGCATTTATCACCTGAGGTTAAAAATTCAAAAATGGTTTTTAAAAGAAAAAATTGAAATTTAAATTTAAAAAAAAATGCGACGTTTTATTTTCATTTAGATTTTAAAATTAATAGATTTACTATAGAACCTAAAAGTTATGTCATATTCTGTTTAGTTAATTGAAACTAAAGTTTTTAAACTTTAATTAAATACTGTGTTTTTTATATTATATACTATAAATGGGAATATCCAATAATGTAAATGAAAAAGTAAGTAAAATAGAAAAACAAATAATAAGAAAACCTCCATTTTTTTTTAACATCTGCAACAAAGAATACCGATAGGATTATTTCAATGGAAATTTTGTAAATGCTATCCTGGTTTAGTTCAAAATGTAATAATGTAACAAACAAACAAATTCCCTTTTAATTGTTCTTATAGATGCAATTAAATCAGAAAAGGAGAAGCAAAATGGAATTAAAAAACAAAGAAAAAAAGAATTCTTCAAAGTTACAATGCAAAAAATAACAGAAAAAATGAATCTATTTCTATTAATTATGCTAATAAATTTGAAATGAATTATCATTTATATTAATTATTTAAACGTTATGAATATTCAATTAACAATTTAAGGTTCTAGCTAACAACTTATAGTTCTGTGTAACCGTAAGCTAATCAGTACGATTATCAAGAAATATCTTTTATCGTCAATAACTGATAAAGACGTTTTATTAATAACATAACGGGAAAGATTATGCTTATCAAAACGAATAACTTTAAAGGGTGTGATTACTTTGGGTTAAAATAAACAAATATCTTTTTAATTTTATGAACTATTGTTTTCTTAACAACATGTTTTTTAATTCCTTTACATTTTTAACTTTAAAACTTCATTTTCTAATAAATATGATTACATTTTACTTCTTATCCGACAAATTAAACATGGGAATGCCGGCAGCTTCATCTTTAAATTTTTCCCAAATTTTAACTTTTTTGTTGTAAGCAAAATAAAACACAGATTTTGGGTTGAAATCACTATTATCAAATGAATCTGTATCCTTATAAAAATCCTCAATGCATCTTCATATTTATTTCATAACAAATGAATCAGTCAGAAAATAAAACTTTGCTGAATCCTTATGTTTTTCCTTAATGTAATTATATAAAAAATCAAACATTAAATATTTTGATAAATCAGAATGCACATTCCAAGTTAACAAGGTCAGTTTAATAACAAACTTTCTTTTATTCTATGAATACCAAATAAATTCTTATTAAACATTGTTGAACTAACAAATAAAGGTTTTGCTATATATTTTAATAAAAGATTTTCATCATCTATTGATTTAATACTGATTCTTTTGCGTAAATTCTCCATCGTCTTACCGAATACAGAGTTGTTCATTAACTTAAAAAAAGTATTTTTTAAATGAATGTTTTGCTTTAGATCTTTTTTGAGTATTAAAAGCAATATATCCTTTAACCAAGGAGATGAATCAAAAGTTAATATTCTATGTATTTTTTTTTTTTTTTAATCCTAATTGTGCATAAAGTTCAAGATTTTTATACTGAACAACATAATTTTGTTTTTCCATTCAAGTTGGAACTAATTTTTTACATTAATTTTTCCTATTTCAAATTCTTTTTTAATATTTATACTATAACTCGAAAGCCATTCGTCTGGTATTTTAATTTCTTCAGGAGCTAAAGGATAATCGTTGTGAAGATCGTGTAACTCTATTTGATATTCAAGATCACATTCAATTATAAAGTTAGTTTTACCTTTCGCAATTAATTTCTTATAGTGTTTTAAAGTAATCCATTTAAAATTTCTAGAGGGTAAAGGTTGACCCATAGCCCAACCGAAAAGGTTATTGGCGTCAAAGGTACATAATGTATTTAGTTTCTAATTTAGGATCATAAAAATTTCATATATTTATTGTCTGCTTTGCAGTAACGGTTTGAAATATAACTTATTCTCCTCTCAGCCCCCTTTTCAATAAAAGATACATATCAATATCATTATTAAATCCAAATTTATTCCAGTCATTCTAACATTGCATCCCAAGCTAACCCGGGACTACTAAAATAATGACAAGGGTCAAGTTTATAGTATTCCAAACATAGTTTTCTAAAATTTTCGAATGTATCAGCTAAAAGTAATACGTCAGTTTGTAACTATAGATCATGATATTCTCCCATTGATTTTATTTTAAATTTATTCCAAACATTTTTAGCATGCTCATATTCTTTGTCAGATATGTGTGTTTCATTTAAAATTAAATAAAACTCTTTTTTAGGAGGTAATTTTGTTTCTTTGATTTTTTTTTAATGAATCCATGTAATCATATGGATAAATACCTTTTGTTTTTAGCTCGACTATTCAAAGAATAGTAGAGCTATTGGACTCGCCCATGCGTCGGCGTCCGCGTCCGCGTCCCGATTTGGTTAAGTTTTGTATGTAAGCTGGTATCTCAGCAACCACATGTGGGAATGGATTGAAACTTCACACACTTATTCACTGTGATAAACTGACTTACATTGCACAGGTCCCATAACTCTATTTTGCTTTTTACAAAATTATGCCCCTTTTTTGACTTAAAAATTTTTGTTAAAGGGTTTTTTGTATGTAAGCTGGTATCTCATAACCACTTGGGGGAATGGATTGAAACTTCACACACTTATACACTGTGATAACTGACTTACATTGCACAGGTCCATAACTCTATTTTCTTTTTTACAAAATTATGCCCCTTTTTCGACTTAGAATTTTTGGTTAAGGTTTTGTATGTAAGCTGGTATCTCAGTATCCACAAATGGAAAGGATGAAACTTCACACACTTGTTCACTGTCATGATATGACAGCAGTGAAAAGGGGTCAATAACTCAATTTTGCATTTACAAAATTATGCACCTTTTTAAACTTAGGATTTTGGGTTAAATTCTTATATGTAAGCTGGTATCTCAGTACCCCTCTAAATGGAACGGATTGAAACTTCACACATTTGTCCACTGTCATGACTGATAAGCACTATGCAGGTTCCATAACCCTATTTTGCTTTTTTTAAATTATGCCTCTTTTTCGACTTTCGTATTCATTCAATCGACAAGGCTGTTGAATAGTCGAGCGTTGCTGTCCTCCGACAGCTCTTGTTAATAATTCAACTGTATGTGAGATTGCAGCTCCCAGGGACTCACGTCCATCACTATCAAATAAATATTTAAATTCTGGAATATTTTTTACTAAGTTATCCAATGATTGAGACATAAATTGAAAACTATCTATAAAAATCAAATCACTTACCATAAATGCCATATAGCATTCCATATTGTTAGGAACTACATTAATTTTTTTTTTAAACTTTCCTATATATTGCATGATAAAGTGGGAATCATATCCTCTTAAAGTATGAAAAATTACAGGAATTTTGTGTGTTTTTTTAAAAATTTAAATATTAAAATTCTGAGTGAGCACTTCCTCTAAATTTTTCCCGTTAAATGATAATGGTCACGGCCCCTTTCGTCCATTCAGAAAGCTTTGTTTTTCGTCTCGTACTGGAATGTCAGTTTTCTTATATTCTTTTTCACAGATATAACAAAACTTTTGTTTTTTAATTCACTTTCATCTTTTTTAAACATTCTTAATTCTTTGTTAAAATGTTCTTTAAATATTTCCTTATAATATTCCTCTTCCTCAAGTACTTTTTCAATAAACTTATAAACTGCATTAGGGCCTCTGTAAACTTGTGTTGGTTTAGTATATTTATCGTCATAACAATAAACAACATTATTACCGTAACCACAATCTATATGTTTTTGATATGGTTCAGTAAACGAAGATTCAGATGATGGTAAAGCAGTTGATATTTTTTCAGTTATTGATTCAAAATCAGCATAACTTTACAAAAGGAACTGCAAAACCCGTGATGATTTTTTTTAAAATAAATTTTACTTCCCTCTTTTGGCATTTTTACAGCTTGAATGCCATTAAAGCCAAAAAATTTGGTATATTTCATTTAATATTCTTTCTTGTGAAAAATTTGAAAACTTGATTTGTAAAACGTTTTTTATGTTAATCTTTGGTTTTGTTAAACATTATTCTATTAAAGTCTTTAATCCAAACATAATGTGTTATTTCGTTATTATTAATTAGCAACATGTCACAGGGTTCTTCATATTGATATTTTAATACGTACAGTGGATAAATACCTGCAAGGTCTTCATAACCAAATATATTAAATGAAATATCATTTTGGGTTTCAGTTTTAGGTATTTGATTTATTGTGACAGGAAACTTTATTCCTTTATAATTAAGTTTTTCTATATGTTTTTTATAATTTGAAACTCTTTCAGAATGTTTTGTTACAGGAAATTTTTAAGCCAAATGGCACCATCTAATACATTCATTATCGTCATTCTTTATATTTATCAATCCTTTCATTGAATTTTGTAATGGTTTTGGTAATTCTAAATAACTAGAAGCAGCTAATGGATTGTATTTATATCTATGTATATAATGAGCATCAACTGACTCTATTTTCCAGCCACTTCCTTCTGAAATCCAATTACCAATTCTATTTATTGTTCATCAAAAGCTTGATGTAAAGTGTTTTTTATTTCGTTTGTTTTAATAATTTTCTAAAGCCTTTGATTGAAAATAAGCTGATTTATATATTGTATCATTTTTAAATCCATTTTCGCAAAAGTTATTTTTTAAAACAACATTTATTTTTATACCTTTTAAAGTTTTAAGTTCAGATTTAAGAATACTAAATGAGTCTTCTATATTTAAATATAATTGATTTTTCGGATCTTGTCTATATGTAATTTTAATTTCAATTTCTTATAATATTGCATTGTAGATTTCTCAATTTCTTTAATTGTCATCTATATATTATAGTTAGAGAAAATAATTCGTTAAGCAAAAAACATCAAATTAAGAAGAAATAAAATATTTAAATTTATATCTTTTTTCATTTGTTTTCGATATTTCACTTTTTACTCTGTTTTTCCCTTCACAGCATATTTTTATTAACCCAGAATTAATATCAAGGTATAAATGCTGCGTTAGTGCTTCTATGTATTTTTTCTTCATTAGTATCACAATCGGTTGCAATAACTTTTTTAGGATTGTTTCAGTGACTATTTGGTTTAGGACAATCACAGATTTTACTATTTTCTTCCAGCATTAAACAACCACATTCACGTTTATATAGTTTTTTCTGAAAAATATATGGATCTTTAACATTTTTTAATTCATCAATTTCATGTTTTTTTTTATATTTTTCACTAACTGTTTAATCAAGTTTACAGTTAATAACATTTCTTCTTTTACGAACTTTTTTATATGAATCTTTGTCTGGATTTGTTATTTCTCCTAAAGTGCTATATAATTTTGGCATAATCATTCTACATTTCTATTAACAGTGTATATAATATACTTATAGAAAAATATCTTTAAAAAACGCACGTAAAGAAATAAATCCAGCAATCTAAATTTAATACAACTCTTCTTCATTTTTATTTTTTATATCCGTTAAGTTTAAATTCCTTCATATGCATTTCAAGAGGCATTGAATAATCTTTCTCTTTCTGCATTTCTAACAGTATTGTAAAAATATCTTCAATAACCTTTTTCTCTTCTTTATTTACTTTTCCAATCCGTGCTTTTGTTATAAGTTGTTTTATTTTGTGATGATGTACTTTTAAATAGCTTTTTTTTTCTTCAACTTTTAATCTATTTATAAATATAGTAATTACTGATTGAACAGCGCCAGCAAATGCTACAAATATAGGAATAGCTGGAACAAGAGCTAATGCAGCTGAGCAACCAAAGATACCTGCTGAATATGTAATCCAGTATTTTACTCTTCCACAAAACTTATAATTTTTTCCTGAAAAGCAGCAGCAAGTTTAGTCAAGTGAAAATTAATTGATCTATTGTTTCCCATTCCATTAGAAATTAGTTTTTTTATTACTCATTATATAATATTTTTTTTAAATAAATTTTAAATTAAAATTTGTTTTCCAATTCTCTAAACGGAATTAAACCATAGGTTTCTTAACGGATCGAAGATGCGGGAATCCAGCTATTAAATTTTTCATTATAACCTTTCCATTTTACTAAAGCTTGTTTTTTCTTGTAGTCTCGTTTAATAACTTTTTCTATTCTAAAAACCTCTTGTTTAGTAGGTAAAAACTCTTGCTCATAAAAATGAACCCTGAATTATTTTCATCATTTAAATCTTTTATAGTTATGTTCTGGGATTTGTATATTAATTCCATAAATTATAAATATTTCCTCTTTCCATTTGGTGTAAATCCTTTTTCAAAATATCGTTTAAGCTGCTTAAGCGAACTCGATCACCAAATTTTAAAATTCGGTTTACTCTTTGGTATCTTTTAAAATTTCCATATAAATTAAAGTAAACAGTACCTTTATTTAAGATTTTACTGGCTTCAATCGGTGTCACTTTTATAAATAGAATTTTTCTTTTGTTATATTTGTCAACCATATCCTGTAAATTATCTAAATAAGTGTAAGTACTATCTGCTGTAAAATATTTTCACATTATTTTTTTTAAACTTCTTTTAATTCTTTCTATTACTACAGCTTTTCCTTTATTAAATGTAGGATAAAATGTTTTAAACTTATTTTAAATTCAAAAATGATTCAAACTTTTTATTATAAAATTCCTTTCCTTCATCTACCCATAAATTTGTAGGTGTTCTACCTTTTGGCCGAGCATGAAGCTCATCAGGAGCTGAAGCTTCAAACAATTATTTTATCAAAAGCTTCGTACAGATTCTCCATTTTATTCTTAGTGGGGAATAACCCAAAACATATAAGCTAAATATATCAATAACGATTAACAAGTATTTTACACCTTTTTTATATTTTGAAAAAGCTTGCAATCAACTAATCAGCAGAAACCCAAATAATCAATCAATGTCAAGGATAATCCACTCTTCGTTTCGTAAAAATTTTTGTTTAATTGTTTTATGTAATTCTTCTGCTAATTCATCACTCAAAGTTTATTTCGGGGGTCTTTTTGAGTAAATACTCTCCCCCCATTTTCCCGTTTTTTGACTTATGTTTTTGTCCGAGGAGCTTCCAGCTCCCGGGATTTAAAGTCCTAGCTCAGGTTTGTATTTTCGTTTTAATTGCAGGTTTACAACTAAATGTTTTGCAATCTTTTTCTCCAAAAAGTTTTGATTTAGTGTTTTTTAAATTGGAAAGCATTTGGGTTATCACATATACCCTTTTTACATCGCTGTCCTAGCAAAAATCATGGTTCATACATACTGCTTCTAGTTCAAATTTAAAAGGAGGTCCCATTATCTAAAGGATTTCCTGGCCCACAATAGTTATATCCTGGAAGTGTTAATCCTTTCTTAGGTAATAAAGGTAACATTTCTTTGTGAATATCTAAATTACCCCCGTACTTTTAATAAACTTTGATTTCATTCTTCCACAGGATGGGAAAAGGTAGCCAATATCATGTTTCTCCCCGTTTTTTGCTGTAACATAATGAGGGTTTATATTATCAGTAAATCTTCCCTTTCTTTCTTTCAAACAATATATTTTATTCTGTAAACTCATCTATATTATATGTATTAAATTTAATAAAACACTTATATTAAATCAACTGTAAAGCGTAAAGTGCCAACGTATCGGATTTAAAAAACAAACAAAACAAACAGGAAAGTTTTTAAAAGGGAGTGGTATTTACTTTCATTCGTAAAGTTAACCGTTAAGTTTACTTTGTAAATGTGTCCATTTAGTAAAAGGGAAGTGTGCATTGAACTCGGATTCAGTCAAGCGTGTGATTGTAGAACAATCCAAAGGTTGAGTGATTTCAACAACACCAAAATTTAATAGTGTTCATTCATGCGGTGATTGTAAGAACAATCCTACGGTTAAGTGATTTCAACAAACACGAAAGTTCAATAATGTTCAGTCTTGCGTGTGATTTTATCACAATCCTACGGTTGAGTGATTCAGTTGTTTGTACAATTATTCATCCTCATAAAGTACTATGAAAATCTGTTTTTTTTTAATTGCTGAAAATTTGGTTGGCATTGGTTGGTTTGAACTGAAGACTAAAGGTTAAATAGGTCAAAGTGGCTTGGTGCGGTATTTCTTTTACTACTAAACACGACTATGATAAAAAAATAATCTTGTCACGAAACAGTTTAAGATATGCTTTCAAGTCAAAATTATTTACATAAAAAGTTTTGGCAATGTTTTTAATATAATGTCCCTTTGTTTTTCATTTTACTGATTGGGGTTGTTGATACATAACAGAATGAAAGGCGGCAAGAGGGCATGTATCTGAACAAACAATATAACATGAGTTCAGATTAATTAGTATTAACTAATATTAACTTTATTATCAAGCTAATTGCTAGCAATAATATGCTCTCTTTATGGACCTAATTAACACCTTGGTGTGGTTAAAAATTTGGCAGTGTTTTTGCTTTCCCTGGGCATATTTCCTGGACTGTTGGCTAGGAGTAAGCAATATCAAATTAGTGGTGTTTCAAGCTTGGTCATGAAAAGTTATGTTACCCCACTTACTACAAGTGAGAAGTGTTTTATGGTTTTATGGTTATTGCACTGTAATATATAGTTTACTTTCTTCTGTCTTGATATCGTCTTTTACTTTTATTCGTGGATTTAGTTTGAAGTTAGAGATATTGTAGGGTTTAAAATGATATCAACGTCTGAAGAATGCAACGAAGTAATAATAGTTATGTCAAGTCTTTTAATTCACGACACGTGTTTTTTGTAAAACATTATTTCAGTGGTGCTGTATAATATATCTCTATTTTCTGTTTGTTATGTTTACTTACAGACACTGTTTCTTGTTGGTAAAAAATTTTTAGTGTACATAGAATTTGTTCAGGGAAAACAAATGTTAATTATGAAGCTGACTAATAGTAAAAGACGGGCCGCTTTGTGCAGGCTTAACGGAGGAATTAACCCTTTTTCATAGTTTTTTACAAAAATAAGTCATCATGATTTATTTCCACTTTTATATGCTAAAACACAGCTGCAAGATAATAGTAATATTCTAACATTAGGCAAAAAATATGTATAAGATTTTTTATATGTAATGTTATTCTGAATATTTTAGATAGCATATTAATTATTCTTAAATACTACTTTTATTTGGCAATTAATAAAGTAACGTAACATTTTTTTTCGTCTTGTTACCGCTTTTCACTCTAATATTAAAACTTTATTCAAGAACATAGGTAGGTAAATCGCATGACTGTTTTAAAATATTAATATATACCCGTCAGATATGACCGAGGTACAGTAGTATAAATAGGTAAAACAACAGCACTTCCGGGCTAGTCTGATAAAGGCGGAAAGAATAACATCCAATTTTTCCCAGTTAAGGGCATTTTTGTATTTTATATAAGCCAGTTCCTCTTTTTATTTCTTGCGGACATATACCTCATAGTTGGTAGCATTTTCAGGGGAAATGTTTTTGCAATTAAGTAGATGTAAAAAATCCTTATTATATATGTTTATACCCCCCATTTTAGCTGTCAGTTTGAAAATATTCCACAGTGTTGACCGTCAGACTACACTCCCCTTTGAAGATACAAGACCCCTACTTTTTTTAGTGTTATTTTTTGGTTTAAAAGGTCATTTAAGAACATATGCTAATAATTCTTTTTAAATGTGCCTGGCTATGTTTACAGAAAATTAACTTAATTTCAGATATAAACGTATAGCAAATTATTTACTACTGTAAAACCCTATAAAAAACAATATCGGCCAAAACTGAAATTTGTCCAGATATATGTTTAGCATTTAGTAGTCTCTGTTTCCATGGGCAATTCTTTAAAAGTTAAAAACAAAATTTCTAATTTACTTGATATATCTTCTAGAATGTTCTTTTCAATTTTGGTAATTCAGGGTGTTGCCGTACCAGAAGTTTTGCATTTCTCTATCTCTTTCGCTGTACAATTCCCCCTTACACAAGTAAATTGTATCAAAGAAGAAGTCAGTAAAACACTTGAGCAGGTATGAAGTATATAAAAATTCAATTTCCAAGGAATAACAGCAGTAGACTTCTCAGTTTCTAAGTTTCTTCAATAATTTTAATTCTTCGCTGCAAGCGCTTTCAGTTGTACATATCTTTTGGCAGTTCCATTTGGAAATAATACAATGACGTAACGTCATAACAAACAATACGGGAAACGTCGTAAACAGACGTTGCGGCAAACGTCAAGAAAATGATGTTTAATGCATCTCAAGGCGATGTAATGTATCATGCATCCCAGACGTTCCTTTC
Source organism: Mercenaria mercenaria (assembly GCF_021730395.1). Lineage (NCBI taxonomy): Eukaryota > Metazoa > Mollusca > Bivalvia > Venerida > Veneridae > Mercenaria > Mercenaria mercenaria. Next base: position 67,182,326 of record NC_069368.1, on the reverse strand, counting down.
AGACAATTAGTAGGTTGACCTAATAGTGGTCCCAGAGACTCAGCCATTACTCGACATTATACTTAAACCATTGTGTAAGAGGTCCCCATTTCATCAGAATATCTACATCTACATCTACATCGTTACGCCAAACTGTCCCGACTTGACAATTCTTTGACGGTGCTCAAGAAAAGAGAAAGTGTAAGAAAATTGCAAATAGTGAAAGCTAGAAGTTCAAGTCCCAGTCAAGATTAGTTTTCAGATTGACGAAAGTTAGAACTGCGAAGAATGTACCCAGTTACTTCCACGTCCATCAGGACAAGACCATTCGGCTTCTGTTGCGGTACGTACCAGTGCAGAAGGCCCCGCCGACATAGCTCGAGTCCGTCATACGAACGCTTAATTCGTAACTGGAAAGTGAGTCCCCCTTTAAAAAGGTCAGGTGGAGAGTCCCGTTCTTAGAAGATGCCAAAGAAGGGGTCTTAGCATCAGCTGCTAGTAATCGTTCCATAGCGGTAGAGTGCGTGGGAAGAAGCTCAACTTGAGATGTCCCGTAGATGTAGGGGTAGCACGAAACCAGTACCTTGCTTGTGCGTGGCATGAAACCTTTCTCGGCCTCAAAAATTTGCAAATCTATATCAATGAAGTGGGTTTAAATATGCGGTAGAGTATTGTCAGATTGTGTTATTGGCGGGGTGATTCGAGTGTTTCCCATTTTAGCTCTTCCCAAAAGCTGGGACACTGCGGTGTTATAGCACTTGTTGGTGGTAAAGCGTGCTGCGCAACGTTGTACCATTTCCATTTGAAGTTTATGTGATCCTGCGTGAGAACTCCATATAGTGTAGCAATACTCTAGGTTTAAGCGTACCAGGGAGATGTAAGCGCTGGTCTTGGTATCTCTAGAGGTGTTTCATAAGTTGTTCACATAATTTTGGTAAATTTCTCTTTAAAGTTTCCGGGTGGTACTCTTACATTGTCTATATTTGTTGATATCTTTGTCTTTGCCGGTTTTCTTCATTCTGGTGTACAACTTTGCCTTTCTCCCTATGAAAGCCCTCACCTTACGGCCGATCCATGACTTTCGCTTGAACCCCTCCTTGAGGATCTTTGTTGGAATGTACTTGTTCATAGGGGATGTTAATTTCATCTTGAATTCTGTCCATAGCACATCAACTGAAGCATCAGGAATACTGGAAAAGTCTTCTTGTAGCTTGCATAGCTCCTCTCTGAGGCCCTCGTAGTTAGTATTGTTGTATGTGAATCTTTCTCTTGCGGGGGTGTCTTGTGATCGTAGACTAGCTTCCACGTAGACTGCCTCATGATCTGCAATTCTGGAATAACTTAAGTTGTATTGATAAGTAAGCTTTTGTTGGTTAAGAATAAATCTAGGATGTTAGACGAGTGTTCGGTGCCTCTTGTTGATTCTGTTACTTATTGTTCAGAAAAATGTTTCGAGTGTTACAAAGGCAGGTTTAGATGCTGATGAATTTAAAGCTGTTTTTAGCCAGTCTATATCACCAAGGTTGAAGTCCCCTCCGAGCCCGATTGTTGCTCCCCGCTGGATCCTGGATAGACATGTGTTTAGGTGTGACAGATACTCCAGTTGGTCCATGTTAGGTGACGGTAGAAAAACACCAACATAGAGATGGCTAGCCCCTCAGAAGTTGGACCCAAAACATCTCGCATCGACTTTAAATTTAAAGTTCCTCTGGTTCCATACTTTGGTACTTCTTGTCGACCAGGATTAAAACCCCGCCCCCTCTACCTCTATTAACGGTCTCGTCGGTAGACAGTGAAATTTCTGGAAGATCTCATACCAATGTGATGATTGAGCCAGTATTCTGTACCGATGGTGATCTCTGAACACGTGCTGGTGCACAAATTGTGTAGGGATGTTTTCTTTCCAACTATAGATTGGCAGTTCGGAAGGGCAACTTTGAGTGGAATATGCAGTTTCTACTGTTTGCTCTTACGGATTAGTTGAAATTTCTTTTCATTATCTAGAAAACTTGGATGTTCAAGGTTTTAATCATCGCCGATAGTGGGACATGGAATTGACCAGTCCTTTGGGGGACGATCAAGGATTTGGGGGTTGTTCTCTTTGGGGATGATGTGCTTTCGTGTCGCGAAGCTGATGTCACACTCTAAAAAATTACTGCTGATATCATATTTTAGTGGGTCAAAACGTTTGATGTTACATAAAAGTTAGATCAAAGAGGCTTGATACGAAATTGGGAAGACCGAAGTTCACACATTCCCATGAAACATTGTGTAGACCCCTGTACACTTAATCGCACATACCCATACAGTCTGTGTGGTACCAGTTGTCGCATGAATCACATTGCACACCTGGAGTAGTCCATTTTAAAGCCTTTTTACAGACCATGCAAGGATATTTACATTGTCTAGACCTGTTCGGTTTAGGGTAAAAGAACTCTTGGATAAGGAACATACAGAAATAAAGCAAAACAAGTTTTTTCGCGACATACCGGGCCTTTTTTCTTTGACAGTAATTCTGAGTGCAAAATAAACTGGAGTGACGGCGATAACTCGATGGTTCAGGATGAAATAACGGAGACCGCATTGTCATATTCGGTTCTTTTACTCGTTTGTACTATTTGTACAGTCTACTGTTTTGCAGTTTACCCCACAATTACTACAGCGTGACGAAGAAAATGGTCAGAAAATACTCAAATATCGTAGAAAATCATTCATAATTCGCGACCGGGTGTTGACAAATCAGCTGATAATGGCGGTCCAAAACGAGGGTCTGGGGTTGAGAAGGCCGATCGAAAAGTAATGTGAGCAATATCTGGCTTGTAACTGGATTCTGGCCTTTCTCCCTTGAAGTAAACCACCTTACCCCCAAACCCTTTTAAATTAAAAATGGAGTGGGGAACAGAAATAAGAGCAAAATTTAATATTTTCTAGCTGAGAAGTGCGCGCACTGCACCGGGTGTAACGGCGTTCCTGTGTATAGGACGACTTAGACTTTCTTACTTTTTTACCAGGAACAGGTAGAAGAGATAAAATCATCACTCGTAATTTTTTGATGTATTAGCTTTTAAAACAAATAACCCACATGACCTTGGATTTGGGAAACAGTTCGTTTATAGATTGAAAAAAAACCAGGGAAAATAGACACGTTTTAAAATAACGTTTATCCTTAAATCTCTTCAGATAATATTACAGAACAACTTTTTTTCATTTTACGGTAAATTCACGTCCAAAAAATGGCACAGCATGGGTACAAAGGTCGCTCCATTTACGCAACATTAGTACTTAGAAGAAACACTTTACAACAATATTAAACAAAGATACAGTTCTGAATTTTTCAGTTACTTACGCCCCTTTAAATGAAGCGATTTCTAGATGATTGGTTTTCTAATTCTGAACAAGAAAATTCACGGGATTAGAATTTCCTACAAGAAAATGAATAAGTTACATCCAAGTATACAGTTCGCATGCAGTAAAAAATGATGCTATTACGCCATTTTTAGATATTCTTGTTAAAAAATCTGTAAATAATATAATGACGGACTTGTACTGTAATCTACTGACACACATATCTACTTGAACTTTAATTCCTGCCACCAAACAACTTGAAACCCACGTAATAAAAACATGTCACCTGCAATACACACATGCAAAGAAATGCTACAGAACAGCTACATAATATAAAGTGTTCTGAAACGGAAAGGAATAAAAAATAGTAAAAGGCAACCTTAAAACTTAAAATGCATTCTATCCAAATCGAAATTTGATATGGTTGAAAATATCGCGACCTAAGCTATGTGTAACAGAAGCAGATGTAAGACGTGTCCAGATTTGCAAGAAGGAGAATCAATTCAATTTTAAAATAGAAAAACGTTGACTGAAAAACAGAGTTGATTTTATTTCCAAAAAAAAGGTTTTAAAAATCTGTCATCTGCGCAAACTGCCAAAAATTTTTTAATATTTCAAACAAAAAATGAACTGTGCCGACGAGTTCCACTATTTAGACAACAAACTAATAACGATTAAAAAAACGTTTCTGAAAATAAAATAAACAATTTTAATCAAGCTCTGGGGGGAAGTTTAAATATTCCCTCAAACAAAAACCTGACAAACAGGACATTTTTCAAGAAAGAAAGAAATGCATTTCATAAAAATCTTAAAACCGGAACTTTAAGGTTAACTGTTTTTTCTAAATTTTCGGGGGGTTAATCCGCAGCTTTGCGGACCTTTAAAACTGAATTTTTTTTTATAATACGTGATCGGTATTTTCAGTATATTATGCTTACTCATTACCTTTAATTTGGGCCCCGCGTGTTTGTTCCCCGATTTTGCGTGATAACACGAGAACACGCGTTTAAAGACAAAACGTGAACGTGTTGCAGGTTAGAAACGCGTGCAAAAAGGGAAAATAGTTATTTGCGCTGCTCGGGAAAAGCGTGGTTCCCGGCGCAAAAAAATGCTCCTCGCTCCCCAGTTTTTTGCCAAACCGAAAAGGGTTAATGCCAGGCCCAGCCGAATTTGCACGCTGGCTGCGCATTTAACCTTCTCTTTTAAAAAAAAAAAAAAAAAAAAAAAAAAAAAAAAAAAAAAAAAATATGGAGTCAGTTTTAGGACATAGTTAAATAAAAAAATTGACGGTTTGAATATATTGTAAAATTTTCAAACAACAAATTTAATAAGGAAAATTAGTGCTATAGAAATAACTGCATAAGCGTAATATATATAATTTGGTTTTTTACGGTATTAAAACAGTAATAAAACAATTAAATTTAAAGTAGACAAATTTTTGGCAGATAAACTAAGGGAAAAATTCAAAAATTTGTATAAGTTTATTTCGTAAATCTAAAATTTATTTTACTTAATAGGAAAAAATTTAAAATTTAAATTTTAACAACAGACATAAAAACCATGGGTAAATCATCAGGGAAAAACCAAAGTCACAGGGGGATCACCCGGTAAAACCCCCCATAGAAAAGGCCGGGGGGACAGCTAAAAAGTTTCTGTTGCCGACTTCCCCCCGGGCGGGCGGCCCGACCCCGTTAGTAATATGCAATCCGGGGGGAAGGAAAAGGGGAAAAAAAGAATGAGAGAAATTCTTAAATCTTCTTCGGGAAAGCCCTGCAAAAAGGGCCCAGGAAATAGGGACCGGCGGACGGACCCTGGATCTGTCTGCCATGGGTTACCCCTTTTGAGAAAGGGACAAAATCCTGTCCCTATCCGGTTCCAAACCCCTAATGACAGGACTAAATTTTAAGTCCTGGGAGGCTCATATTGATAGTGATCCCCCAACACCACATGAATGCCACCCCCGGTGTCCCGCCCCCAAAGTGTAGGGGTAACATCAAAAACCCCCCCATCCCTAGCCACCAAAGGGTTAAACCCAAGGCAGGACCAAAGCCCCGCTCATTAAAAACAAAAGCACCCCCCCTGTACAACGGGCAACCCCCCTGGTGCCCCGGGACTAATGATGTCAACTATCCAGACTTGGCATCCCAGTTACACCGCCACCCCATATGCACGGAAAATGAACAATGCGACAACCCCGGGGTGAACAGGACCCCATATCGTGACCCCCTTACCACCGGCCCCCAATTGAGCATCGACAAACATGTGGGTTAGGGCCGGGGGCACAGGGGAGACAAGAGCTCAAGAGATCAAAGGGGCATCCCCAGCGCCAAAAAAAAACCACTCTGTGCTTTGTGGCAAGACACTGGTACAGTGTCATGGGGTTTTTCCCGAAGCGAGGATTAAGAATACCCCCGGGCTTTCATAGCCTATGTAGGCGGATCTTTTTGCAAGGACCCATCCCCCGGGGGGTGTCAATTTCATGATTCGCAAAGAAAATTGGACCGGGCCCAAAGCATTTACTTATCAAAAAAAGACTTCGTTCTAGACCCACTAAACACAGACAAACGCTCTAGTCCAAAATAAGAAAATAGGTCTAAAGGGGTCTTTACATAAAGGACATAAACTATAATGAAACGTTTAACAATTCGCAAAAGAAAAAACATAAAAGACCCCCGGGGCACAAAATAGTCAAGGAAGAAAGGTCCCTTTCATAACAATAAAACTCACGTTTTTTCTGAAAAAGCCCCATTGAAGGTAAAAACTAAATGATGGCACCCAAATACCGTATATCCATCCTTTTTTTATCCCCCCAAGGTTTAAACAAAGCCAAAAAGCACGGACGCCAGCAAAAAGTGCACAGGTAAAACAATTTGCCCACTTTGTGCAGGGCCCCACTCGCATTATAAATTCCAATACCGAAACCAAAAAAAAAACAAAAATTTGAAAGGGTTACACAGTGCGCATTCAAAGGGTTTTTGGCATCCAAACTTTTTTACAAAACATTCCAAGAAAAAGCGCAATCAAAAAGAATTGAGGCCAGAAGGGAAAATGCTGGCCTTAACATCGGGAAAAACAACACGTGAAAACCACCAACACAAACAATACAAAACAAAAAAGAATTATACAAAAGACCAAGGTTATGGAAAAAATCAAAACTAGCCCAAAGATAAAAGGTCAACAAATAAATGACCGGGCACTTAAACAAATGATAGATGAAGCCATATCACGGGCAAAGCGCACCAGAACAGCAAGAAAAAACCCAAACCGGGGGGGAAAGGGAAAAAACCCCCCCCCACCATTCATCACATACAGGCAATGCACCCAGATAAAACAGAAGGTTAATGGCCCCCGAAAACACAATAGGTTCAATAACATGCAGGCCACATGGTAAAATGGCCACAGAGCCCTCGGTGGGTACCCCCCCCCCCACCACCACCCCGGGTACCCGGGATAGGTCCCTTTTAGGTACATCGGATTAACTCCCGTAAATTAATAACAATAACCCAAAAATTTAAATTTAATTAAAAATGCCCGGTGAAATTCCAAGACGGATGTAATCGTAATTTTAATAAAATGTTTTGGGAAGCCCGGGGTTTGCGGGGGACAAAAAAACAAAGGTCCCCAAATTTAAAAGCTTCCCTTAAGTCACCACAGAACAATACATCCCGTGTTTTTCCCGGAAGCTTTTTTAGAAGGGAAAAAAAAAATAACACCACCAATTTTATGACTATAAATTTTGCAACATACAAAACGCCAGAAAAGAAGGGGGGCGGTACAAAAAAAAGTCAAACGGGGCATAAAATTCACGTTGAAAGGAAATAATTCACAATATATGAAATTAAAAGGGGCATAATAAAAATTTGGCCCAAGCAAAACATAACAATTATAAATTGGGTTATGTACAAAAGAAAACATAACACCGAAGACACTATCAAAAATGTTCTCTAACTACAAACCACTCAGTAATTCGGGGAGATTCAACTTTAAAAAACCCACCGGGAAACCCCCCCGGGCGATCCAAGGTGGACCGGCCTCTGAGACTATGTTAAATCTGTTGTTTTAAATATGGAATATAACAGGCTAATGATTACCAAACCCCCCCCCCAAAAAGACTCACAATAGATTTGGAAATATTTTTTCTCATACTTGGGCACAAAAGCATTTTTTGGGGAGTTTCAATAATTTTTGGCAGGACCTTTTTTCCAATATTGCTGGGATTAAAATTTTTCAAAAAAAAACAGAGGCGATTCCTCCCCCCAAAAATATAAAAGGAAAGCAACTGGAACCAAATTCATGATTCGAAAACGGCTTTTCCTTTTTAAACACGGGGGCAAGACAGGGAAAAATCACACCAAAAATTATAAATGATTTTATGTATTAGTAAAAAGAGTATACCAAGGGTCAAAGGCAAGAACAATAGGAAAAAGGATCCCCTGGGGGCCCTGGGGATTGCGCAAATGCAGTTAAACAAAGGGGAGAAGCTGGGAAAAAAATTAACAGAAATAAGAAGATAAAAATTTGCAAAAAAAAGGTCACTCCGAAATAAGGCTGTAGAGACTTTAAAAAAGAAAACGCCCCAGTTTAAAAAAGTACATAACACAAATAAACCTAAAAAAACTCAAAAGAATAGGGGGACGTTGTCAATAAATTTGAGGCAAACATTAGCTCTTTTGGACACTTCTAAACGAAAACGATCCGTGGTTAGGGAAAAAAAAGATAAGGAAAATTTTTGGTCAACCTAAAAAAATCGCAGTAAGAAAATTTACAGTGCTGAATTTTTTCAAAAAACAAATAAAGAGCAAGATACGACTCTACAATGAAAAAAAAAACCCGCCCCACATGACATATTGAGTAAATAAACCTTCTCCCCCTTGAAATTTTAAAAGGCCCTTTATCAATGTAATGTTTGCCCCACAAGATGCGACCATTATGAAATTTATCAAAAATTACCAAAACATGCCAAAGAAAAAAAATCTTAACAAAATCTCTTGGGAAAAGCCCCCCCCAAAAGCTGGGGCGAGGCCATTATGTACCAATCTTAAGCCCAAAAAGGAAAAAAACAAACCCTGCTTCATACCCCCCCCATCTCCCCAACGTCAAAAACCCCCACCAAGGGCATGCAAAAAATGATAAAAACCCAAAACTTGAAATTAATTGAAAAAAATAAACTGTTCTCCCCTATCAGTCAGGGGTAGGAAAGCCCATTCGTGCAAGCACCTCCTTCGCTCGAATCAGACTGTAAAAAGGCCCCTCGAAAGGGTTTTTACCTACTAGGATATTTTTAATCTAAGTAATGCATTTGATAGGCATTGGGAAAAAGGGTCTCTCTTGAATTTAATATTCTAGGCATTAAGGGGAGAATGTTACAGGATCGCTAAATTTCCCGGAAAGGGAGAAAAATTAAGGTAAAGGCATGCCCTTTTTTAATACAGAAACCTGAAACGGCACACCCCAGGGAAGTGTGATTAGTCCAGATCTTTAAAATCATTATGAACACTCTAAACCGGCTTAAAAATGCCAAAACAAAAACAGTCCCCTCCCCCTGACCGGACCGAACTTTCCCAATTTTTAGATATGGAGCCCAAATGGGTAACATCACCAAACCCACATAGTGCTTACTAAAAGGCCCCAAAAGGGCCTGGGGTAATAGAAAAATGGGGTTTTGAATGGGGGTTACCATTAACCCTAATAAAACACAAGTGCTAATGGGTTGCCGGGAACCATATCTTAAAGTCCAGCAAAACGAATAAAGTAACCCGGAAATTTAAATTTTTGGTAAAACCCCTTTAAATAACCGACCCCCAAATTTTTAGGATTTATTTTGTCAATATTTAAGTGCACCCCTATAAAATTAGTAAAAAGGGAAAAAGATATTAACCCTTTTGGGTAATAATTTGGGAAAAAACTGGGGAGCAATAAGAAAACTAAACTCATGTTATTAACCCCTTTAATTATGAGCAAAATTAATTATGGTGCACGATTGCGTCAGCCGCAAATCACGTTAAAAAGGTAAGTAAAAACAAAAAAGGCCCTAAGAGTGCACTGGAGCAAATAAAAAAAAAATAAAATGGCGTATTTGTAGAAACGGCCCCAGCTACCATTAGAATAACAAGAGGTCAAAGCTCAAAAATTGGGCCAGATCCCCGCCTAGGGGAAAATCGCCCATAAATAAAACAATCAAAAGCACTAAAGAATGCCCCAGTACCATCGAAAGGGTTTTTAAACGGCACACGGTGGAAAGAGCTTAGAACCCGCCGTACACTCGAGAGGGAAAAAAGGGTTTTAGATAAATCCAATTTAAGTAAGTAAAAATTTTAAAGAGCCGGGGTTTTTTATATTAAAGCTGGGGGTCATGGCCCCAACCCCGACTTAAACCTTAAAAGCTTCATTAATAAAACAGAAGATCCCCCCCGGGCCAAAATATAAAAGAAATGCATATAAAGAAATTATAGGTCACATTTTCCCTTATATAAGACGGAGCAAAAATCCCCGGAAAAAAAAGCGGCGCGGCCTTTTTTGCTTTGTCCCTATAGCAAAGAAAAGTGCCGTCGGCTTTTAAATAACCCAGGGTCTCCATATTCAGTTTTAGGGAACACCATCCAACATGCATGAAAGGGTACCCGAAAACATCCAAAACGTACTATATTTACAGATGTTTGTCTGATTACAAACAAAATACAGGCAGGTCACAATCAAGACTATAAATAGTGACATTTTTCTAAAACAGCCATCTCAGTAAAAAGGGTTAAAATGTTTCCCAAATGGGGCCCGATCATGTTGGCTTATGGGAAAGAAAGGGGCGATCAACTAGCAAAGCAAGGCCGAAAATGGACCTCAAAAAAGGTCAAATTAGCATATTGAGGTTAATACATAATAAAGCCAAATCAAAGGAGTTTTTTAGACAAGATGGCTACAACAAGACACAAGCCTGCGCCCCCCTCAGAAATACCCCTAAAAAGCAAAAATTTTTAGCACAAAAACCCGGGCCGATAAGAAACATTACCAATTAAGGTGGGGCGGAAAGGGTTGGGGTGGGGGAATACTCAGAAAAACATCTATGCCCACACTGTACAGAATAAGAAACATTCAAACCCCGTATCTTGACAAACCAAAGAGACACGAAAAAGCGAAAAACAGATTGGAACTTTAATGGGACTCCTGAAACTCGGGGTTTGGCTGTATAACAAAAAACACCCCTCTTCCCTCCGAAAGGGAAATCGACAGCAAAGGTCTACAGCCTCCTAATACATTTCATCCCCCAAATAGGCTACTTTTAACGAAAATAACAAAACAAAACATTACATAGGAGGGGGCCCGACCTAACAATGAATTTTTAAACTTTGGCCAATTTTTAAAATCACAAAGTCCAGGGGGTTTGAATCCTATATCACCCCGTCGGGGGGACCATTAAGGGTTAAAGGCACTGGTGCGGTCAATAGAGATAATATAATTCCCGGGGAAAAAGGTATAAACTGTTAAAAACCCCAAACTTCGTTCAAAAAAGAGGCGTCAAAAACCGGGGGGCGAGCTTGTATATGCACCCCGTCTGGGGGTACCCGAAGGCTAACGGGACTGGGGCGGGCAATCAGGGGAATTTTCCCCGGGTGAAAGGCGCTATCTATTAAAGTTTCTAGGGGCGGGCCCAACTATGAACACAAAATAAACCAAGAAAAACATGTTAAAAGGACCGACTGAAAATGAACATACCAAAATAAACCCGAAAGAGGTTTTAATATTATAATTTATATTTGATTTTTTTTTAGTTGTTAAAATGTTATTTTCATATTTTATTTTATTTTTTTAATAAAAAATCAAAAGGCCCAAAAACCCTTTTTGCAACCAGCTTTTTAAAAAATTTTTATAATTTTAAACATATAAAAAATTTTAAGCCAGACAAAGGGTAATTTTGCAAATGATTTTTTAAAAATGGAGACACCCTTGCAAACACTTTACATTTTGGCAAGGATGGCACCTGTTTTTACTAAATTAGTTAAAAAAATTTTTAAACAAAAAATTTTTAAAATTTAGGCAAAAAAAAAATCAAAAATAAAGTCTTTGTGTTTTTTTGTTTTTTGGGAAAGGCGACTCTGATTTTTTAAATTTTTTCAAATTTTAGCAGCTTTTTAACCAACTTTTTATTCAATTTTAACTTTTTTTTTTAAAAATTCAAAAAAACTAAAAAAAACTAAAACCAACACCAAAATTTTAAATAAAACTAAAAAAATTAAAAAAAGTATTGGTCGCACTGTATAATTTTTGAAGGACCCATGGTGGGTGCATAAGCTGACCCGTCCGAGAAAAAACGCCACCATAGGAAAATCCCCGTAGGATGATGTCCGGGAAAAAAACAGACGCAAAACCAAGGTAAACAAAAACAGGTAAAAAGTAAATTTTAAGTAAAAATTTTACGCGTAAATACAGGGTACACAGGATTTGCGGTTAAAAAATTTATTAATATATATTTTTTCTTTAAAATTTTTCAGAATCGCTAAAGAACACATAAGCTTATTCTAGACCATTTTTGGGAAAATAAGTTTATTAAAATACCAAAACACGTAAAACGGTCGAATTTTGATAAAAACAACCGCAAAATTCATCACGCGATGTAAATATTTTTTCATATAAATTAAAGAAAATAATACCGATAAATCATTAAAACTTAGACTTGGATATAAAATGCAAAAAAAAAAACTGAAAAAAAATTAAAAAAGACAAAATAAAGCTTTTTTAAAAATATAGTAAAAAAAGGTATCGGGGAAGCCATTGAATGTTTACGAGAAATAAAAAAAGCTATTTTCGATATACACATTTTTTGCAGTAGGGGGGCGTGTAACTATAAATAACCTGTGACTGTCAAAAATCGCGTTTAAAAAAGGCTATGTTTTAAACGTATTTTTAAAAGTTTTAATGTTTTTTAAATTTTTGATATTTAATAAAAAAAGCTTAAAGTATAATGTAGTTCATGGCAGTGGCATTTTTCTCAGGCGCTTCAGGGGGTGTTAGTAAGGTAGTCGCGGGTCTTCCCGGATGACAAAATTTTAAAAAATTTAAATATTTTATAACCCATTTATTTTTTCGGAAAATTTTGACCAGTTTAGGGATATAAAATTTAAAAACAAAAAATAACAATAAATACTCCAGCCAAGACCCAACATGTTCAAAAAAAAACACCCGGGGCCTTGAAATTAAGGTCCCTTTTTAAAAATATCACAGAATCTAACTCTTTGGAATCGATCCAGGCGCCGACCTGTATCTGGCAACGGGTCTCAAAATTCAAATCTAGCTGGGCCTACGATTGATTAGTTAGACTGGAAACAGTCATAACTACGCAGCGCAGCGGAAACAAATAAGAATGAATAAAACAAAACAAAACAAAGCAAATTCGAGCAGGTTAAATGCGCATGCTCAGCGTGCAATGTATTTAAGTGTTTTAAAAAGTATATGGATTCGTCGTCTTACGGTTGTAGTTTGAAAGATGATAGATTTATTTCTTTCAAATTTTATTTTTGATTTGAAAATTTACTTTGTGATCATTTCCGTAAAGAATATTTTGTAAACGGTATACACGGAAAGTAGTGTAGACAAGATCTAGTAGACGTCAGTTTTGTCTACGTCTTAAAAAGGCGGTAGTTCCACTGCATATCAAAGCGGCGACACTGAAATTCTACTTCGCCAAGAATTGGATTCGCTTTCCATCAGTAAGTGTTGAAATGTAACTATAGTAACGCTTGATTTTATTGAGCACTATGTACAGTATTATAAACACAAATGTAAAAAACATAAGTATATTACTTCAGTATATTTCTCATAATTTCGCGCATTTGAAAGATTTTTAATACAAGCGCGCAACGTAATTACAATCAAATTGACTAACAGTGGTGACTTCCCTTTAATATGTTTACACCATTTGCTGTCAACGAAGGTTTTGTCATCAGTTCTGGAAAATATGAAATATTCGTGTTGGTTTTACTAGTTCTACGGTAGGTACTGTACCTCATTTTACTTTTTCAAAGTAGATCTATATAATTCCATTTTTCATCTAATAGTAATACTGGTCAGTGCTAACAGGGGCGTAGATATTACTCGAGGGAAACTGTTTTACAGAACTTAATTCACCAAGTTGAGCACACACAGTAATTAACAGATCATAAATAAATCAATATATCTCCTGTAAATTTATATACTGGATCTACACATATTTTAATCAATATATCAGTAAGTAAAATTGTTTAGAAAAGAATCACAGTCAAATCCGCACCTTTAAACGCACATCTGGGGTTTATTAGCTTGACTATTCGAAGAATAGGGGAGCTATCCTACTCGCCTCGGCGTGAGCGTTAGCATGAGCGTGAGCATCACACAAATGTTAAAGTTTGCGTACCGACCCAAATATTTTCAAAGTTCATAGAGATATTGCTTTCATATTTTGCATACTTACCATCATGACCCCGGTCTGTAAAAAGGAGGAGGCAACTCTATCAAGTATTTTGACTGAATTATGGCCCCTTGTACACTTAGAATAAATGTTAAAGTGTGTGTACCACACCAAATATTTTCAAAGTCCATTGAGATATTGCTTTCATATTTTGCATACTTGTTTACCATCATGACCCCAGACTGTAAAAAGGAGGAGGCAACTCTATTAAGCATTTTGACTGAATTATGGCCCCTTTTCGACTTAGAATATGCTTATTTTAATGTTAAAGTTTTACTCATTGTTTATATTATACTGTCAAGCACTGAGAATAGTCGAGCGCACTGTCCACTGACAGCTCTTGTTTTTGATTACACCAGCACATAAATTTGTGAAGGTAATTTCAACTTCGAACGATGCGAATTTTGCCTTTGGGGACATATTTTCAAAGAACTATACAAGTGACGTACTTTAGGGTTATAATATACCCCAAAAATAAGTCGACAATTTGTTTCTCTGCCTTTCTTTCAATTCACCGGAAGCATTTTGAAGTTGACCGGTGCTTTTCCATCATTTATTTTAACAAGCGCCATGATTGATGCTGACAAAGAGATGCTATTCATTACTAAGAAGCTGCTGATGAAACTGAATGACCATGTTGTAAACCAGTCAATTGTGACCTTCACCTCGGAAAAGAAAGGAGAAGAATTTTGACATTATTAGTGGAATAAGTTGTATTTTGACATATTTATAGCATTTGAAACTGTTAAACACGCTTATGTGGTTTAATACAGATATGCTAATGCATTTCATTTTACAAAAGCATCATGGGGATATTGCCCATGACATATCCTTTCCGCAGCCTTAACGTAATAAAACATATTAGCGTCTGGTGGCCTTTTCACGCTTCCATAGAATCACCATTTATTACACAAAATTTATTTTGAAAATATTTCTGAAATGTCTTAGACTAGGTCTGCAGCTCTCAAATATGGTTATATCTTACATCCAAGGCATATACTGACACTCTCAGACAACATCAAAAGCAACCTTTTGAGCGATTTGATGAAGTTCCAAATTTATCAGTGTACCCTTGGTCCGTTACGGACCCCTTTGGGATTTGTGTTTATTCGAGCTCAAATATCTTTTCATAGATGAAAAGCTGACATGCTGACTTAAGCCCAGGTAATTTCAATTTCAATTCATTAGAAAGTGCTGAAAATTGACTCCCCAATAACAAAACAAAAAAACAATAACAGATGTCCATGACCGTCCAGACGGGGTGAACCCAGAGCGTGACCCCTGGCTATCTACAAATCAAATGTGGCTTTCGTTTTGAAGTTTAGCATTTCTACTTACATTTTCTTTTCTTCCGGAAATAGCTGAAGGTCGAGTATCATCATTTTCTGTGTTGTCAAAAACATATATAAGGGGCCTCCGTGGCCGAGTGGTTAAGATCGCTGACTTCAAATCATTTTCCCCCCATCGATGTTGGTTCGAGCCTCACTCGGGGCGTTGAATTCTTCATGTGAGGAAGCCATCCAGCTGGCTTACGGAAGGTCTGTGGTTCTATCCAGGTGCCCGCTCGTGATGAAATAATGCACGGAGGGGCACCTGGGGTCTTCCTCCGCCATTAAAGCTGGGAAGTCGCCATATGACCTATAATTGTGTCGGTGCGACGTTAAATCCAACAACAAAAAAAAACAACAACAAAAAACAACATATATATGCCTGGCAAGATTGCATAAATATGTGCTGGCCGTCCTAAGGTTATGAACAAATATCTCAATATTTCCAAGGACCCAGAGTCTAGAATTCCAGTATTGTATGTCATGGTATATGACTTGAATATTAAAACAGGGGGAAAGTTTGTAGGCAGCCGGGTAGCCCAGCCAGTAGAGCATCAGAAGGGTATTACGAGGCCCCGGGTTTGAGTCCCGGTCTGGCTGCACATTTTTCTCTCACTTTGTCATTTGGCGCCCAGCTTTGGAGGTGATGGTATTACCCCTGGTTAGTCTCCTACGCCTGTAATTGCTTATATATACTTAAGTACCTACTGAAAAAAAATCAAGGACGAATTTCAAAATGGTGGGGAAATATGTCACGGTATAGGACTTAAAATAGGAATATTAAAACGGAGAGAAAGTGTGTAGGCGGCCGGGTAGCTCTGTCCGTAGAGCATCTGAAGGGTATTCCGAGGCCCTGGGTTTGAATCCTGGTCTGACTGCACATATTCCTCACCCTGTGACGTGTATTACCAGTGTTTAAAATAATTGCTAGTAATAGTTATGATTAGTTGTCATAGAATTGTCATTACGGGTTGTTTTTGTAAATATTTCATCTGTAACATTAGCTCTCGGACAGGTTTAAGGTATACTTGAATATGTAATTTTATCTGAAAAAAAAGTCTAATTGAATAACTTAAAGATGTAAGTCCCTCAATGAAAAGGAATGAAAAATTCTGTTTTAAAGCCTTACTTGATTACAGGCTGATATATAAGATCTATATCTCAGTGTAAGTTCTGTAACTACCATTTGTTGTCATGAATACAGTAGATTTGTTTTGACTGAATATTAACATTTTGGTATTGACTAAAAAGATTGTTATCACCTTAGTAGGTTAAATGTATATTTGATGCAGTATTTTTTGTTACAGATGTGTGTGCCATTCCACATCTGAGCACTGTAAGGTCTGGCAGCAAAATAAAGATATATTCAAATGGATCTTGTGCTGTGTCTCACATCTGACATCATACTAGAAAAGGGTATAATCATATCTATGTTACTATTGCTTATCATGCTTATATCTTACTGTAACTTCACATAAACATTGTCCAGAATACAAGCAAAGTAAAGTATGTGCAGGGGCAGGGACCATTATACATAAGGACAAGGTCACCAAGGTGTTATATTTAGGTTATTTTTAAGGTTAAAGTTTTTCGACAACCTTTGTTTTTCTGTCATATAGCTTATATCTTACTGTAACTTCACATAACCATTGTCCAGCATACAAGCAAAGTATATGCAGGGACTGGGCCGGTTATACATAAGGACAATGTCACCAAGGTGTTATACTTGGGTTATTTTTAAGGTTAAAGTTTTTCGGCAACCTTTGTTTTTCTGTCATCTCTTTGTAACTATTGCTTATATCTTACTGTAAGTTCACATAATCATTGCCCAGCATACAAGCAAAGTATGTACAGAGGCTGGATCCATTATACATAAGGTCAAGGTCACCAAGGTGTTATACTTGGGTTATTTTTAAGGTTAAAGTTTTTCGGCAACCTTTGTTTTTCTGTCATCTCTTTGTAACTATTGCTTATATCTTACTGTAAGTTCACATAATCATTGCCCAGCATACAAGCAAAGTATGTACAGAGGCTGGATCCATTATACATAAGGTCAAGGTCACCAAGGTGTTATACTTGGGTTATTTTTAAGGTTAAAGTTTTTCGGCAACCTTTGTTTTTCTGTCATCTCTTTGTAACTATTGCTTATATCTTACTGTAAGTTCACATAATCATTGCCCAGCATACAAGCAAAGTATGTACAGAGGCTGGATCCATTATACATAAGGTCAAGGTCACCAAGGTGTTATACTTAGGTTATTTGTAAGGTTAATGTTTTGACAGCCTTTGTTTTTCTGTCATATCTTTGTTACTGTTACTTAAATATCTTAATGTAACTTCACGTAACATATAGCATAGCGCACAGCATACAAACAAAGTATGAGCTGGAGCTGTGCCCTGATACCCAAGGTCAAGGTCACCAAGGTGTTATACTAAGATTATTTTTAAGGTAAAAGGTTTTCGGCAACTTTTTGTATTTTCTGTCATATCTTTGTTACTGTTACTTATATCTTACTGTTATTTCACATTAACATTGTCCAGCATACAAAACAAAGATTGTGCAGGGGCTGGGCCCATTATATGCAAGGTCAAGGTCACAAAGTTGTTATACATAGAATTAGTTGTATGTTATTTTTAGCTCGCCTGTCACGAAGTGACAAGGTGAGCTATTGTGACCGCTTGATGTCCGTCGTCCGTCGTGCGTCAACAATTTGTAAAAAAAATCTTCTTCTTGAAAACCACTGGGCAGAATTACACCAAACTTCACAGGAATGATCCTTTGGTGGCCCCCTTTCAAAATTGTTCAAAGAATTGAATTCCATGTAGAACTCTGGTTGCCATGGCAACCGAAAGGAAAATGTTTAAAAATCTTCTTCTCAAAAATCAGAAGCCCTAGAGCTTAGATATTTGGTGTGAAGCATTTCCTAGTGGACCTCTACCAAGTTTGTTCAAATTATGACCCCACCCCAGGGGTCACTTGATTTTACATAAGAACATCTTTAAAAATCTTCTTCTGAAAAACCGGAAGCATTAGAGCTTAGATATTTGACATGTAGCATTGCCTAGTGGACCTCTACTAAAATTGTTCAAATCATGACCCCGGGGTCAAAATTGACCCCGCCCCAGAGGTCACATGATTTTACATAGGAAAATCTTCAAAAAATGTTCTAAAAATAAACCAGAAGGCCTACAGCTTAGATATTTCACATGTAGCATTGCCTAAAAGACCTCTACAACATTTGTTCAAATCATGACCCTGCCCCAGGGGCCACTTGATTTTACATAGGAAAATGTTAAAAAATCTTCTTCTCAAAAACCAGAAGCCCTAGAGCTTAGATATTTGAAATGCAGCATTGGCTAGTGGACGTCTACTAAGTTGTTCAAATCATTACCCGGGGGTAAAAATTGACCCCGCCCTAGGGGTCACTTGATTTTACATAGGAAAGTCTTCAAAATTTGTCTAAAAATAAACCAGAAGGCCTAGAGCTTAGATATTTCACATGTAGCATTGCCTAGTAGACCTCTACAACATTGTTCAAATCATGACCCCCTGGGTCAATTCCCGCCCCAGGGGTCACTTGATTTTACATAGGAAAATCTTATTTTTTTTTCTAAAAATAAACCTGAAGGCATAGAGCTTAGATATTTCACTTTTAGCATTGCCTAGTGGACCTCTACAAAATTTGTTCAAATCATGTCTCCCAGCGTTAAAATTGACCCCGCCACAGGGGGTCACTTGATTTTACATAGCAAAATCTTAAAATAAATCTAAAAATGAACCAGAAGGCCTAGATCTTAGATGTTTGACATGTAGCATTGTCTAGTAGACTTCTACATAATTTATTCCGATTATCACCCCTGGGGTCAAATTGACCCCGCCCCATGTGGTTACTTGATTGTACATAGAAAAATCTTCAAAATTTTCTAAAAATAAACCAGAAGAGCTTAGATATTTGACATGCAGCATTGCCTAGTGGACCTC